>NW_024426885.1:7010510-7053131 GCF_017311325.1 Ursus maritimus | reverse complement strand
GCTGAGTGACGGTCCTGCCTGCCTGCGGTCCCACCGCACCCTGGCGCGCCCTCGGAAGCCCTGGTGTTGCAGAGACCTGGAGCCTTGCGGGTGGTGGGTCCCCGGGAGGGTGAGGGCTCAGACAGGGTGGCAGACTGAGCGCTCTCAGCAGCAGGATGAGTGACAGGAGAGGCCAGAGACTCCCCCAGTTCCTACTGCTTCTGCCCCGGAAGAGCAGGTGCAGCCACGGTTGGGAATGGAGGGTGCGGGGGAGGTGGGAATGATCCAGGGTGACCAACCGGCCCAGTTTGCCCGGGGCTGGCCTGGCTTTAGCACTGAAACCCCTCAGTCCCAGGAAGAGCAGGGTGTGTGTGTGTGTGTGGGGGGTGACCCCACATATGAGAATATTAACAGTCATTGCGATGCTTCCTAACTCCATGTTCTCTGAGCTAGTTCCCAGTGGTGAAGAAAGAGGATTGGGAAGTTATGGAAACTCGATTTAGATAGTCGTGGGTAAACGGGAGAGTTCACCAGCTCAGGTAGGCCTCGGTGGAGGCCTCTCGCGGGGCTCACTCCCGCACCCTGGGGCTCAGCAGCTCCAGCAGGGCTGGCCACGCCGGCAGGGGCGTCTTCAGGCATCACTGGCAAAGTGAGGATGAGGGACAGGCACGGACCCCAGGGGACCCTGCCTGCTCTGCCTCCCCCCACCCCCTATCCCGGTCCAACCCAGCCTGGGCCGGGCGCTCTCCTCTGTTTCCCTTCGAAGAATATTCCTACGGGAATTTTAATCGTTCCTCCCACCCCGTGAGCCCAGGAGGGCCTGGCGGATGGCAGACACCTGCCTTCCAGTGGTGGTACTTCTCTCTCCTCCCAGGAAATTCTGAGTCCCGAATTAGAAAGCTTGTTTGCAATGGATGCTGTGTGTTACATTTGTATATCTGTATATTTATCTGGCTTTTCAAGGCCAGAACTTGAAAATAGAAATCTTGAGAACTCTGAGGGCAACAGAGAAGTAAACAGAGGGAGAGAAACGTTTCTGAGAGCCTACTGTGTCCTTGGTGCTGGGCCAGGGCTGGGGACCCTGGGTGAGAAGGATGCTCGTCCTCAGGACGTGTGACAGGTGCACATCTGAAACCATACTGGGGGCCCTTGAGTAAGCTGCTTGTTGTTTCCCCAATGCTCCCAGGTACATGCACACTGAAGCCTCAGCAGCAAACCTTCCCAGACATGAAGGCTGACTTGGGGACCCTACTATGTGCTTCCAGCCCTTAACCAGTATTTGCTTCTTTCAGAACAGGCCACATTGCCTTGCTCTGTGGCTGACCTGGCCTTGCCCTCCCCCAGCACTGTGAAGGGGGGGATCATCTCTGTTTTGTTCACTGTTGTGTGCCCAGAATTTAGCATGGTGCCAGGCAGGTAGTAGGCTCTTAATGCATACAATAATTACCACTATAAAAAAGCTTTAATTGTGTGACCACACTCTGTGGCAAGCACGTTACATATACTATTTGATTTATATTCACATTAACCCCAGAAGTTCAAGACTTCAATTTAAAAAAAAATTTTTTAAATTATTTATTTGACAGAGAGAGACTGTGCATGGGAGCTGGGGGAGGGGCCGAGGGAGAGGAAGAAGGAAGAAGCAGACTCCCCGCTGAGCCGGGTGCCAGGGTAGGGTGTGGGGGGTTGGGTCCCATGACCCTGAGATCATGACCTGAGCAGAAATCAAGAGTTGGAAGCTCAACCAACTGAGCCACCCAGGCGCCCTAAGAAGTTCAAGTCTTTAAAAGCGATTGTGGTAAAATACACATAATATAAAATTTAGCATTTCAACCTTTTGAGTGTGTAGTTCAGTGGCATTAAATATATTCACGCTGTTGTGCAACCATCACCGCCATCCATTTCCAGAACTCTCTTTGTCCTCCCAAACAAAAACTCAGTACTCACTTACTAGTAACTCCCCATTTCTGGTCCCCAGCCCCTCACAACCACCATTCTACTCTGGGTCTCTATGAAGTTGACTCCTCTAGGGACTTCACAGAAGCGCAATTATGCGATATTGTTCTTCTGGTCTGGCTTATCTCACGTGGCATAAATGTCTTCAAGGTTTATCCACGATGTAATATGTCTCAGAATTTCATCTTTTTGATGGCTGCATAATATTCCACTGTATGACCATATACCACATTTTGTTTATCTGTTTACCTGTTGTTTTTTTTAATTTTTTGAGTAATCTCTACACCCAACGTGGGGCTCCAGCCTACAACCCTGAGATCAAGTCATACATGCCACTGACAGGTGCCCCACACCTATTTACATGTTAAGGGATACTTAGGTTGCTTCTCTCTTCTAGCTATTATGAATAAGGGTCAGGATTTTTAAAATCTTCATTTTACAAAAAAGGATATGACGGCTGAGAGAAAGTCAGCAATTTCCCCTAGGTACCTCCAGTCACAGAACCGGTCAGGGGCAGAAGCAGGTCCTAACTTCATGCCTGTTGGAGGTGGCTACACCATGGCTCCTCCCATTCACTGAATGAACAAGACCCTTTGAAAGGTACTAAATTATATTAGGAAGGAGAAAACTAGCTGCTGTCAGACTCTAAATTTCATTTGGCTAAGCAGCGAAATACAAGTTCACTTCTCATTTATGTAAAGGACAATGTGGGTGGCCCAAGGTTGGTTGGGGCCATTTCTTCACGGGGGGATCCAGAGGGTTGGGGTCCTCTGGTGATGTAATTCCACTACCCTTTAGAGCCTGGGAATCCTCTGTCTCCAGGCATTGGAAGGGAAGAAGCACATCTGCTGCTGCTGCTGCTTTTTTTTTTTTTTAAAGATTATATTTATTTATTCGAGAGAGAGAGAGAGATAGTAAGAGAGAGCATGAATGGGGAGAAGAGTGAGAAGCAGGCTCCCCATGAGCAAGGAGCTCGATGTGGGGCTCGATCCCAGGACCCTGCCCAAAGGCAGATGCTTAACTCACTGAGCCACCCAGGTGCCCCAAAGCACACTTGCTTCTAAAACACGGTGGCCTGGAAGTGATCCCTGCACACTTCCACTCACATTTCATTGGTGGAAACCAATCCCATGATCACGCCTGAGACAAGGCGGGGTGGGAGGGGAGGGCGGGGGGGGGGCGGAAGTGTGGTTCCCAACTGGGCAGCTGTTCCCAGAAACCTCTCTACTTTCTGCAAGGGGGGAGCATGAAATTTTTATTGTGAATCTATCACACCAACGAGTGTCATGAAATTTCGAGAGAGGGATGCATAGAGAAAGCTAGAACACTTGTGTTCCTGATACCAAGGCATCAGGGTGAGCAGAAACATAATTTGGATGCAGCTGTGTCTCCGATGGTTAATCTCACTTCTCAGTTCCCCCAAAGTCATGGGTTATCCCGAAGGTTATTTCATGTACCCGCCTCGGTGTGGAAGCACATTTCCATAGACAGCAGATAAAGATCTCTTAACCTTGTATTTTCCCGCATATCGTCATAAATAGCTTATGCAATGCCATTTCAGTGAGTCTGACAGTTTCTACAATGAGATCTGGATGCAGCAGCCTATCCTCTTGTTATATATAAAAAAGAGTGACAGCATTCATCGTTTACGGTGACATCAATGAAGTCTGCTTGTAGAGGTTCCCAATCCATCCATTCATAATACCTTTTATGACTTTAGGCTTTTAAACACGGTGCTCTGGTCTATTTTTCAAATGCACTACCATTATCAGCTCAGGGAGCCATTCTTCAATATTTCATTTTCCTTAGAATATCTAGAATATCTTAATTTTTATGAGGTTTCTCCGTGAGGCAAGCTGTCAGGTGTGACTTTAATGTGAAAACGGGGGCGGGGGGGTGGGGAAGTCTGCGGCCAGATCATCCTCTCTTGTGATGTCTGAGGACGTGTTTCCCATTTCTTCCTTTCTGGCACGCTCCCCAGATAAAAAGCCCATGAGAGGTGTGGTTCCCGAGCCCAGCTGTCCACTCTTTATGGGGAAGTTGGGGTGAGAAAGAGGGCAGTAAGAAGACAGATTGGGTCATATCGCGGGTCAGCCCTGACCTCAAACATAGCAGCTTTTTACAGTTCCTTTCAAGGGAAAGGAGAGGAGTTCCCGTGCCACCAAGTGTTCAAGGTGATGGAACCTCCTTTCTGCTCCCCAGGGGACCCAACTGTGATTAGAAGAGCCCTCTTGGTCCCCAAGGAAGTGACCACTTGGACACGGGTGGAGCATTCCAAGTGGCATTGCTTCCCAGCGTTTTGTCACTCTCCCGGTGCCTGATTTCTTCCTGCCAGCAGAGCTTCTGCTAGGGTCTGGCAAGACCAATGTCAAATCTAGCCCTCGAGGATTGGGAACAAGCTCCCTCCATCGGTGGATCCCTCCAACAGGCTGGGACCGTGGAGACAATTCCGGAAGTGACTTGGATAGGAAAAATGATGATGGAAATTGATTTAGGGAAGGAAGGTGATGGGCAGCCTGAGCCCGCCCACAGCCAGCAATCCGGGGCACATCACAAACATGCCAGACACTCCAAGGATGAGCACATTTGACCTAATTTAGCAACAACAAATCCTTTTCCTCACACGCACGTCTCTAATTACAAACGAGATGCTGGTAGGCTCAGCAAGGGAAAATAAAATTGATTCTCTCCACATAGTATTGGATGATAAATGTGTTCAAGAACGGGCTTCAAAAGCCTGCTTGCTGATTAGAAAAGGCAAAATAATTGTGAGATAGTGAGTAATAGATGGGAGGGGTCGAGGCAGAATCGGCCTCCCTGCAGAAATGTCACAGGTCTGATTGGTTCAAGATAATTACACTGAGATGTCTGTGTGTTTCATGTCTACCCTTTGGTCGGTGGGGGTGTTGCAGGGATCCCCAAATCAACTCTGCTCCACGGCTGCTGGCTTTCTCTTTGTTTAAAGCCTGTTGGGGATCCCTTTTGTTTTCTTAATGGCAATGACAATGGTCCTTTCATTTGTCCCCTGGCGCCTACCATGATCCCTGGCACAGAGGAGGCAGGCTCTATCTGTCCACCCGTGCTGCAGTTGCAAAGATGGGCCTTGATGTCATGGGTCTTGTATGCAGCCCATACAGACTGTAACTTTTGGGAAAACACTTAGCTTCTCAGAGCCCATTTCCATATTTTTGGAGTTTCAATAACACTTTTGCGGCTTGCAGGATGTTATATGCAATGAATGGGATAAAGCATTTAGTTTGACCTATAGAAAATTGCTGATATTTAACTATTTTTTAAACTTAATAAACAGCAATTTCATGTGGTTCCACCTAATGTATATTAGTTATTTATTACTGCATAATAAATTACCCCCACCTTTAGCAACTGAGAACAACAAACGTTTATGATCTCACAGTTTCTGTAGTCGGGGATCCAGGTACGGCTGAGCTAAGGTGTTGCCAGGGCTGTGGTTTCATCTGAGGACTCGACTGAGGGGCACCCACAGCTCTGCAGCAATGTTGGCTCACTTCCGTAGCTGTTGGTAGGAGCTGATGGAAGAGGGCCCAGTTCCTTGCTGGCTGTTGGCTGGAGGCTGCCTCGAGTTCCCCACTATGTAGACTTCTCTACAGGGCTGTCTCATGACATGGGAGCTGTTGCTCCAGAGTGAGCAAACTGAGAGAGACCAAGACGGAAGCCACAGTCTTTTTATGACCTAATAGTGGAGGGCTCAGACAGCTTCATCTCCCCTTGCCATGCCCAATTTGTTAAAAGCAAGCTTTCAAGTCCAGCCTACAATCAAGGGGAGGGGATTATTACATAAGGGTGTGAAAACTAGGAGCAGGGGGACAAGGCGGTCCATCGTAGGAGCTTCCTTCTATACCATGTTGCACCCAGCACAGAATCTAGCACACAAACCTCAAGAAATAGTTAACAGAAGGGGCGCCTGGGTGTTTCAGTCAGTTGAACGTCTGACTCTTGATTTCAGCTCAAATCACGATCTCAGGGTCCTGAGATTGAGCCCTGTGTTGGTCTCCCTGCTCAGCAGGGAGTCTGCTTAGCATTCTTTCACTCTACCTCTCCCCCACTTGCATGCATGCTCTCTCTCTCTCTAATGAATAAATACATCTTAAAAAGAAAGAAATGGTAAAGAGAATTAATGAAAAGGAAGAGAAACAGCACTAGATATGTTTCCATTTGCATCTTAGTTTAATTAGCATATAATTTTTTTCTCTTGTGAAGTGAGATGGATAGAATAATCTGGAATTAAATGCCCGGTGGCAGCAGCCCCAGAGAATCCCTTTCTTATGGAATGCCTTTGGCCTGCTCCACCTTGTAACCTGGGGTCTTGTTGTCAGTAGATTCTGATGGTTTGGCATTTTTTTAGCCATTAGGTATTGAGCACATACTATGTACCAGGCCCTTCTCTAGAGCGAGATCTCTTGCAGGCTCACAACTGTGGTAGGGAGTGAGCTGTTTTTCCCCTTTTACAGATGAGGCTCAGAGTAATGAAGTAAGTTGCTCAAGGTCACCAAGACTGAGGTTGCAAACCCAAGACTGTCTGAGATGTGCAGGGAGGGCAGACTTTCAGCAGTGGTGACACTGAAGAAGTCACCTGGGGGTCGTGTTGGCACCTGGACTCCCTTCCCCAGAAAGATACTCTTGCCCGGCCACTTACATTTGAGTTATCTTGTTGCTGATATCTCAGTGATAACCAACTTACTTTCTACTCGAGAGCACGGGCCAGGTGGAGCCATGTGGAGAGTGGGAGCATGAGGTGCTTCTGGAAACCGTGGAACATCCGTGAAGAGAGAACAGGGCTGGCAGCTGGAGGATCCAGGCTTGAATCTTGACTTTTCTTACCAACCGGGTGACCTGGCTGGGCCCCTAAACTTTCTGGTTTCGTCTTTCCTCATTCCTCTAAAGGCAGCAATCATACCCATTCGAAGGCTGATACTGATGGGTTTCATTGCCTGTGTAGACCACTGCGGATGGAGGCAGCCTCCTGGAGTCTTGTGTGGACGGACTAGGAGTTTGATCGCATACTCTGCTGGAGGGGTCTGGCCTCGATTAGTCATGTCTACTGCTGGTGAGGGCGGGCAGTGGGGGTATGTACCCCTTTGCTGCTGTCAACTCTGCGTGAATGTTTCCTGTGAGGTTCAAATGTGCTGATGCATGTGAAGTTTCCTTATACCTAGTTGGTGCTCAATAAACCCTTAATATTTGTCTTTTGGTTCATCCTGATACATTTGATGGTCCAAATAGCCCCGCGTTGGAAAGCGCTGACCAGCTCATAGTAGATGCTCAGTAAATATTCCTGGAGTGCTGATGGAATTAGAGGTGGATCCCGCTCGTTCTGAGCCCACATCGATGCTCATCACGGATCCCTGGACCCACAGGGCGGCCAGGTAACCAATCCCGGACTCCAGGGCTGCCCCAGCAAAGAGCCGGGAAAGGCATCAAAACAGCAAAGGTATTAACTTGGTGTATTTACACCCCCAAGTGCTTCGCTGTCATCAGGAGCAGCCCCTTCATGAGATATAAGTAATTTGTGCAGGCTGATCCCAGTTTTCTCATTAATATGCAAATGAGGCCTGCCAGTTGTTAGGTTAGAAGAAAGCTGTCATGTTTATTGTGACAGATTTAATGGATGTGTTTGGATTGTGCATTCAATGTGTTTTCAAGAGCATGTCTTATCTTTGTTTAGGCAGTAAATCAAAAATGTAAACAACAATTCATTAGCATCTGTCAGAAGCTCAAAGCCACATTGTTTCATTTGACAATCTTCCCAGAGGTGGGGGGAAAAAAACCCTATATCTGACTTATTGAAGATTAGTTAGAAATCGCACTGGCTTTTTCCCTCTTTTTGCTCAGCAGCATGTAAGCTGTAATAGAAGAACAGTAGCTCGCTCAGAGAGCAGGGGGGTCATGGGGACGCAAGCAGGGCTCAGACAGCTCCGTCCCCAGGGCACCTAGCAGTGGCCTGGAAAGCTCGGGGCCTCAGGTCACTCCCTGACCACCAGGCTTTCTGGGACGGGTCCTGGTAGAAACAAAATCCCTTACAGGTACATTGCCCTGTTCCACAGAACATCTAAAGCAGCTGACTAGAAGAAAACAATGGAACACAGACACAAATTAAAAAATAAAAAATGGAATTAGGGACCACAGAGAATATAGGCAGAAGTGTGTGATAAGGCCAAGGGGGGAAGATTTGATCTGCAAGCCTCATTCTTCCCCATACTATTACTTTGGCCCACAGACTTAACATTGAGCTTCCTGGTGGCCAAAGCAAAAAGAGGGGCATTTTGAGTTTTAAAATGTTCTCTGTCTCAAAAAAAGGAAAGGAAAAAAAAAAAAAAGGGCCTCCTCCTTTGCTACTTCGGAGAAACAAATCTCGTGAGATTTGGTCCTTTAGCTTCATACAGCCTTGTTGAGGCTGTGGGTCTCTGGGGCGTCTGGCCTAAGATGAGGGTCTGACGTCAAAGTGTGGCACACAGGGGTGTCTGGCTGACTAAGTCAGTGAAATGTCCGACTCGATTTTGGCTCAGGTCATGATCTCAGGGTCGTGAGGTCGAGCCCCTTGTCGGGCTCCATGCTCAGCTCAGAGTCAGCTTGAAATTCTCTCTCTCCCTCTGCCCCTCCCCCTCTTGCTCACTCTAAATCAATCAATCAATCAATCAATCAATTTTTTTTAAAAAGAAGGAAGTGTGGCACACGTACCACCATCTTTCTTCCTTCCCTCCTGGCTTCTCGTCGGGGCTCACACTTGCCCTTCAACATACCAGAATCTTAATTTACTTTCAAAGGCAAGCTTCTGGAAATAGCTGTCTGCCCCCTGTTGTGATTCTGTGTCCTCCCTCCCCCTGGAGACAGCACCCTCTCGCACAGCCTCCTGGGTGCCGGGCACCACACGCACCTCCTTTGTTTGTGGGGCC
The DNA here is from genome assembly GCF_017311325.1 of Ursus maritimus. NCBI lineage: Eukaryota > Metazoa > Chordata > Mammalia > Carnivora > Ursidae > Ursus > Ursus maritimus. The sequence continues at coordinate 7,044,264 of NW_024426885.1, read as the reverse complement.
TGGGCCCCCTGCTGGCTGCTCCTTCCTCTGGAAAACTTCTCTTTCCTTGGCCTCCCTTTCCTGGTTTCCCCTGTTCTCTGAGGGCCAGCTCCCCTTCCTTGGCCCTCTTGTCTCTTCCGTCCATGCCCTATGCCTTTCCTGAGGGCTCCCTGGTCACCTCTCTGCTTGAAGGCCCCCAGCTCGGTGTCTCTTGTCCAGCTCTCACCTCTCAGCTTCAGCCCTGCATGGCCAGGTGTCCACCAGGACCCACTGAGCTGGTGTCCTCTGTACCCCACTGCCTCCGCCGGAGCCTGGAGACTACTGCCCTCTCCCTGGGGTACTCGAAACTTCTCTGCAGCCCCAAGGTCCCTGTTGTCATTAAGGCTCGAGCTGTTTACCCGGACTGGGGCACGGCCTTTCCTGCACCTGGGCCCCAGCCCCCTCGGTTCCTTCTCCATCCTGGAGCCCCAGACATCTTTCTAAGAAGCCCATCTGAGCAGACCTCTTCCCTGCTTACAATAGGGGGGTAGGCTTGTCAGCTCTCTGGGGGACTCTTGGTCTCCATCCTGCTCTGGGGGCTCTGTTGTGCCAGTCCCTTCTCCATGAGCCCCTGGTGCTCTGGCTGCAGCCCCCAACTTAATCTCCACCTGGACGCAGACTGACTGTTCCTTCTTTCTGGCTGCCCCCCCCCGGCCCCCGCCCACCTTTGCCTTGCACTGTCCTCGTTGACCCTGAACCTCTGCTTGAATTTTGCCTCCTCCGAGAAGCCTTCCTGGATACTTCCTCAGGCTGACTCTGCCTGACCCAGGATTGCAGCTTCATGGTCCCTTCTTTCCTAGAGGGCTGAGGACTTTCTCGCATCTTTCACTGCCCATGCTGTAACACTAGGTCCACTGCCTGTTACTGTGGGAGCTCAGAATGGTTTTCACAGATGAATATATGCAACCAATATGATAGGGAACACTAGTTTTGAACCTCAATTAAGCAAAAGGCTATCCTCCCAAAAAGAATTCCATTCTTCTCTGTTGTAGATCTGTACTACAGAAATATACCAAACATTCATCAATAAAACATTCTGTAGAAATTTGTTTCTTTTCGTGTTGTATATATCCTTGTAGAATAACCTTGATTTTGCCTCTTGGCCCATAAAGCCTAAAATATTTACTCTCTGGTTCTTCATAGGACAACTTTGCTGACCCCTGGTCTACATGACCTTTGAAGAATATGCATTTGACTATGTCACTTGGCATCTTAAAACCCTTAGCTGGTTCCTTACGTTCTAAGGACAAAATCCAAACCTTAGCAGGTCCAGGCCCTTGCTCCCCACTCCAGCTTTATCACAGCTACCCTCTCCGTCCTACTCTGCTGTCAGAACTTCTCCCAGGATGTCAAAACACTGCCTGAGCCCTCTCCAAAGCCATGCCCTCCCTGGCTAACATGCACTCTTCCCACCTTTGCTCATGCACCTAGTCTTCTGGGAGATTCCTCTGAGCGCCTTGGGTTGGAGGTGAGTGCCCCCTGTTATTCCATGGCCTGCCTCCCCATCACAGCACTGGGCTTTCTCTATGGTCCTGTTGACTTGGCTTTAGTCCCCAGCGGCAGCCCCCATACCCTGTGGGCTCTGTGCAGGCATGACTGTGTTTGTCCCCTTCCCTGCTGCCCAGCACATGGGTGAAATGACCAAATATCTGTTGAGTGAATGAATGAATGAAGGCAAGAAGGCAGAGTTCTGAGGCTGAGGATGACCCAGACCAGCCTGGGGACTGGAGTAGCCCCCAATCTTTTGGACAAACCACAGGTCGAGTTTCCTTTCAGCAGTGGTTCAATGATTGGTGACCGGGTGCTCTGAGGGTCAGCTCTCCTGATGCTGGTGGGATGACCACCCTTAGAAACAGCCAACAGCTAGGGTTGCTTCTATCTTCTCTCCAGCACAACAACACGGCTTTTGCTCTTTGTTTTGGTCAAATAACTCAGTCAAAAGTCGCAATTGCCTCTTTTTTAAATTGATTTTTGAAATATTGAAGTATAGTTGACATACATTATATCAGTTTCAGGTGTCAACATACTGATTTGACATTTAGGTACATTATGCAGTGCTCCCCACGATAAATGTAGTTACCATCACTATGTAAAGTTACTGCAGTATTATTGGCCATATTCCCTATGCTCTGCTTTATATCCCTGTGACTTATTTATTTAAATGCTGGAAGTTTGTATCTCTTACTCCCTATTCAGCTATTTCACCCGTCTCCTCACCCCTTACCCCTCTGGCAACCACCAGTGTGTTCTCTGTACTTATGAGTTTGTTTCTGTTTGTTTGTTCATTTGTTTTATTTTTTTGGATTCCACATGTAGGTGGAATTGTGTAGTATTTGTCATTCTCTGACTTATTTCATTCAACATAATATCCTCAAGATCCCCCCATGTTGGCAAGATTTCATTCTTCTTTGTGGGCTGAGTAATATTCTATTGTATATGCACACCACATTTTTATCCACTCATCTATTGAGGAACACCAAGGTTGCTTCCATATCTTGGCTATTACAAATAACACTGCAATGAATACAAGGGTGAGTATACATTCTTGAACTAGTGTTTTCGTCTTCTTAGGGTAAACACACAGAAGTGGAATTGCTGGATCATATGGTAATTCTGTTTTTAATTTTTTGAGGAACACCCATGCTGTCTTCCACAGTGGCTGCACCAATTTATAATCTTGCCAGCAGTGCATGAGGGTTCCCTTTTCTCCGCATCCTCACCACACTTGATATTTTTTGTCTTTTTGATACTAGCTATTCTGACAGGTGTGAGATACTATCTCATTGTGGTTTTGATTTCCATTTTTCTGACGATGATTGATGTTCAGCATCTTTTCATGTTTTGTGCCAGTACCACAACAGCTCTGTAGTACCTCTTGAAGTCTGGGATTGTGATGCCTCCAGTTTTGTTCTTCTTTCTGAAGATTGCTTTCGCTACTTGGAGTCTTTTCTGGTTCCATACAATTGTTAAAAAAGATTTATTTATTTGTTTTAGAGAGACCTAGAGAGCGAGCGAGCAGGGGGAGGGACAAAGGGAGAGGGAGAGAGAAAATCTCAAGCAGACTCCCTACTAAGCATGGAACCTGATGTGGGGCTCGATCCCATGACTCTGAGATCATGATCTGAGCCAAAACCAGGAGTCAGATGCTCAACCAACTGAGCCACCCAGGCGCCCTTCCCTACCAATTTTAGTATTATCTGTTCTAGTTCTGTGAAAAATGCTGTTAGTATGTTGGCCATCTGTACATCTTCTTTGGAAAAAGGTCTAATCTGGTCCTCTGCCCATTTTTAATTGGATGGTTTGCTTCTTTATTGTTGAGTTGTATAGTCCTTTATCTATTTTGGATATTAATATACCATGCTCATGGATTGGAAGAATTGATATTATTAAACTGTCCACACTACCCAAAGCAATTTACATTCCACACAATCCTTGTCAACATACCAACAGCATTTTTCACAGAACTAGAACAGGTAATACTCAAATGTGTATGGAATCACTAAAGAGTCCAAATAGCCAAAGCGATCTTGAGAAAGAAGAACAAAACTGGAGGAATCACAATCCCAGATTTCAAGATATACTACAAAGCTGTAGTAATCAAAACAGCATGGAACTAGCACAAAAACAGACACATAGATCAATGGAACAGAATGGAGAGCCCAGAAATAAACCCATACTTATATGGTCAATTAATCTATAACAAAGGAGGCAAGGATATACAATGGGGAAAAGATAGTCTCTTCAACAAATGGTTTTGAGAAAACTCGATGGCCACAGAAGAATGAAGTTGAACCATTGTCTTACACCATGCACAAAAATAAACTCAAAATGGATTAAAGACCTAAATGTGAACCTGAATCCATAAAACTCCTGAAAGAAAACCTGGGCAGTAAGCTCTTGAACATCAGTCTTAGCAAAGTATTTATGGATCTGTCTCCTCGGGCAAGGGCAACAAAAGCAAAAATAAACAACTGGGACTACATTAAACCAAAAAGCTTTTGCACAGTGAAGGAAATCAACAAAATGAAGAGACAACCTGCTCTATGGGAGAGATATTTGCACATAATGTATGCTCTTGCCTCATAATTGCTGAACCCAAGGGACTCTTCCGCTCTTGTGTCCCTTGACCCACCCTGTCTGTGCCATTTCAGGCCTGCAGCCTTCTACAGTGTTCCTTCCCCTTGGCTTCTGCCCTCCGTCCCCCAGGCTGCCTGCCTCCATGGCTTCTCCTTCCCAGTCTCCCCTCCCAGGCTGACCCTTTAAAGTTGGGCCCCTCGTGTCTCTGTCCTGAATCCTTCTCCTGGCTCCCTCTACTTAGTCCCTTGGGAGGACCTCCTCCATGCAGATGAGCCCAAGTCCAGGGTCCAACCATCTCTTCTGAGATCCAGCTGGTCTACCGAGCCTCCCACTCCCCCCGCCCTGACTCTTCAGAATTGGCACCCTTCTATCTGAGGTATCACCCCACTGGCAGTGTCTAAAGGCCTTTGATGCATCCCCCTGCCATCTTGCTTTCTCCTTCAACCCTTAGCTCAGGGACACCATCTCCAGAAGCCCCCCTGAACCCCACATTGGAGCCCTATGTTCATCTCTGCCCGAACACTGGTCTTACTCTCAGGGGTCTCCTGACCACCTCCTCCTTGAGGCAGGGACCATGCCTTCCAGCTCCACTGCAGCCTGGCACATGGTAGGCGCTCAGTAATGGAATGGTTGGGAGCTTCCGACATCACTCCTCTCCATGCTGCAGTGTCCTCCCCCTCTCCAGCTGTCTAAGATTTCTGGGTTGCAGCCCAGGGGGCGGAGGTGCAGGTAGGGCATAGCAGTTGTCAGGTAGGCTCTGGAGAGCAGGGGAGGCTAGGACCAGGGCAGGTGGTGTGTGCCACTCAATGTAGATGGCGTGGGCAGAGCACCATGTGCACAGGCTGGAAGGCTGCCCCATGTCCTGAGCCCCTGGGCAGAGGTTGAACCTCCAGGAGATGCCCCAAAGGTAAAGAGGTTTTGTAGGGCTCCCTGACTGCCCCTAAGACTGGCCTGCCTTCCCTGGGGAATTAGGGAGCCATGCCGGCTTGGGACCTGGGCCTGGCAACGGGCTAAAGCAGAGGAAGGGTGGGAACCTTTACTTCCAACCCCCATCAAGATTTAAAGCAAGCTAAAAGGGTGCATTAACCTTCCGGCACCACTGGAAACCCAGCTCCACAGTTACTGGGAATTAAAGTAATTGATGAACTTGTACTTGAGACATAGGTTCACATAAATAAAGAGCTATGAGCTCTAAAAATGACACTCAGTTGTTGGGTTTTTTTGTTTTTTTTTTTTTTAATAAGGTAAAGATCGACATGCAGCACACCCCAAGAGGCTCCATGTCAAGCCATTAGGAAGCTGGAGAGAACGGGGAAATGAAAATGTTTATTCAAAAATCAATATATTTATCCTAAAAGGGGTTAGAGAACCACATGAGTAAAGTCTCGTCCTGCCGCAGCTCCCAGAGTCACTCCACGGCAAGGTAGGATCCGGGCAGCAAGGGGTTAAGGTATGGATTTCAACTCAAAGTTGAAGGAAGACCCCTGGGTGAGCTTTTCATTGTGTCGACTAAAAATGTTTTAAAAATCAATATAACAGTGTATAAAAGGATCTTCTAAAGATTGAGTCGGCCCATCCACAGCCAAGCGGGGTGCAGTAAAGCAACAGAAGAGGAGAATGTTTAATCCTCACCTGTGTGCAGCTAACGAGGCGGGAGTATTTGGGTGATTCCTGAGGCACGTGGAAAAACTGTTTCTAAAGAGTTCTAATTGCCTCTGTAGGAACAGATCGTAAAAAGCTGGACCTTCCCATCAGCAGAGACAGTAATCGCACACTTTCCCTGACCCCAAACAGGTCCAAATTGTACATTATGCAGTGATATAGAAACTATAGTAACAAAGATTCATTCAACCAACATGTGGGATCCGTGCCCTGAGTGAGTCAGGGGCTGGGCCCTGTGCCACCGGAAGGATAGAAAGCTGACGAGGAAGGAGCTTTGCCCTCAGGGAGCTCAGACTCTGATGTGGCGGCTTTCAAACTTTTTAACCAGGCCCCCCAGAAGAAACACGTAGCACGTATGATCGCTCGCATTCACGTGCGGTCTGGAAAAAAACCCATGAAGCTATATTCACTTTCACTTTGTGCGATGTGCTCTGTTTTCTATTCTAGCCTATTTTATTGCAAGAGAGTAAGTGCTGGTTGCTACCCTCAAAACTGATTTCATGACCCACTATTAACGCGCAGACCTGAAGTTTGAAGATTCTGATCTCATACGAGGGCAGAAGTGAAAAGCGATTGAAGAGAAAGACAGTGCCATGTGTGGGAGTAAAGAGGAGGGCAGGGCTCTTCTGGCTGGGTGATCAAGGAGGGCCCCAAGGTGGAGGTGGCATTCACGCTGGGCCCTGAATGATGGATGGTGCTTGCAATTTAGACAAGCTGAGTTGGAAAGGGTAATTATATTTGTAGTGGTATATAAATTATGTTATTAATGTAGTAAACTGCATTCTTCTCAAGGGGCTTTTCCAAACCTATAGCTTTATTGGATCATCCTAGAAACCCTTGACCAAGTGAGATATTAGTTGCTTTTTATCAATGGGGAAACAGAGTCAGAGAGGTAAAGGATTTTGCCCAAGGACACACAGCTCCTAGGCTTCAGCAGAGCCCAGTCTGAGCTTGAGTCTGGCTGGATTGCAGCCCCCTTGGGCTCCCGCAGCTGGAAGCACCAGGCTGGGCTCTGTTTCACTTCTGGTTGATGGGGTGAGGGGGGGTTTGGGGGTTGAGCACCGACGTTACATGGCTCTTTTCCTCTGCTTTTCCTCTCTTGCTCTTCCCTTCCCCAGTGCTCCTGCTGGCGGCTCTCTGGCCAGTGCTCTGGGCACCTTGTGGTGTGAGCCTGTGAGCCCCTCCGAGAGATCTCAGCTGGCTCTCCTGCATCACAGGGAGATGAGCCCTCTTCTGGGGGTCTCCATTGGGAGACATGAACTTGGTGACTTCAAGCGTCCCACCCAGACTCAGGGATAACCGCCCTCCCACCCCACCCTGAAACTTCTCTTGCTCTCTGTGGACCTGACCTCCTGGTCTGGAGGCCGGAGTATCATTCTGTTCTCCAAGAATGAAAATGTTCTCACCCGGGCACCAGGCTGAATCCCCAGCTTCATCTGTTTGACTTCCTTTCTCTCAAGGACCTTACGATTTAATCAGGAGTCCCTAATAGTATACGCATTCTAAATTGCAATCATTTATTCCATCTAGCCTGGGGCTTTTCTGTCTGTTAGAAATATCAGGGTTATTTCCTTCTTTTAAGAGTTTACGTTAAAAAAAACCCAAACTTTACAAATAATGTTTGCTGTTTAATGTTCTCCCCTGAAATATCAATCTGCAAAAATAGAAATCCTTTTTTACAATTCATCTTAAGGATAGAGTTCCAGTTTCTTATAATGTAATGAATGTACTGCAGATAATGGTCCAATAGTGCAAATGAAAGGCGCATATAATCAAAATGATAATAGCGTGTATTGTATGGCTCGTATAATAAAATCCATACCAATATGGAAATCATATCTCAAGGCAACATTCCTCTCTTTGATTTTTGTAATAATTGTACATGTAAGAGCAGGGCAGTGAGAAGTGGGGAGAACAAAGGCCTTTATTGCTTCATTAGGCAGCTGGCGTTCTGATGGTCCGGCCTGTCAACAGCCGTCCCTTAATTTCCAAGGGAAGCTTCTCCCCTTTCTGCAGAAAAGATTTACTGCGCACGTCAGTGCCCTCCTCAGCCCCCCCTTCTCTGTGAAGACTCACAATTAGACTAAATGAGCTGTGATAGAGATTTTGATCGGCACCTTCTGCCTTCTGGGCCACTGGGTGTCGGGGTTTGGGTCAGATAGGAGCCAGGCCCCTGGAAGCTTTGGTGGGAAGGGAAGGGAGGCCTGGGGGTGGCAGTACCTATGGAGCCTCGGGATGGGACAACTTCTGTGGCCGGCTGAGCCCCATTCTGTCCTGTCTCCGCATTCTGGTGTTCGGGCATAGGTCTTCCTGCCTCTGTTTACCAAGACTTTGGTGGGCATTCTGTGCTCCAGGAACTGTGGGCACAGGGCTGTGTCTGAGGGAGTCCGAGAGGAGTGGGCACAGGCCCCACAGTGCAAGGGGCAAGCCATTAGTGCACATGAGCGAGCCTGTGTGGCCTGTTGTGCCATCTGAGGGAAGATGTCCATTCTGGGGTCCACCCTGGGTGGATCTTGGTATATGCATCGACTTGAGTGTGACCTTGGCATTAGCCTTGACATTTCTAGCATCAGAGATGGCTCAGGACAGAGCTGGCCTGCAGACCCCGGTCCTCAAGGCCACATCCACTGCTTTTTCCATGGCACCCCGGCTTGGCTTTGCCGTGTGTGCAGTCTGGGTAGAAAAAGGTAGAGCTGAGGGTGGGGAGTCTAGGTGGAGGGTCAGACTGGCACCTTCAGAGGTTGGGTGCCAACAAGGTCTCAGTGGCTGGTGGGCCTCCCACTGTCTGCCCTGGCCCCACTCCAGAACCCCCTCATTGGTCCCTCTTCTCTGGCTCCTGACCTCAGCTGCCCTGAGCTGATCATTTGGGCTCCTCCTCCCTAGGCTTCGGTGCAGATGTGAACTTCAGCAGAAAACTCTGCCCTACAGGACCTACATGGGTAAGTTAGCACCAGTTTCTCCCTGGCCACTGTGGGGTTAGGTGATGATAGCAATAACCACCAATTCTGGGACCCGATTCTGCATTATCCCAGTGGATTCTTCAATAGCCCTTTCAGGTGGGTGCTTTATTATCCCCATTTTATGAAGAAAGCTGCTCGAAACATCCGAGTGCAGACTTTTGTGTAGACACAGTGTTCATCTCCTTTGGGTAAACATCTCCTATTTGGGATTGCTGGATCCCGTTATAGAAGAAACTGCCATACTGTCTCCAAGGTGCCTGTCCCATTTGGCATCCCCACCAGCAATGAATCAGAATTCCTCTACATCCTCGCCAGCATTTGGTGGTGTCAGTGTTCCGGATTTTGGCCATGATGATAGGTGTGTAGTGGTATCTCATTGTTTTAATTTGTTTCCCGGGTGACATATGAAGTGGAGCATCTTTTCTTATGCTTATTGGCCACTGTGTATCTTCTTCAGTGAAATGTTTCTTAAGGTTTTGATCCATCTTTTAATCGGGTTATTTTCTTATTGTTTAGTTTCAAGAGTTTCTTTGTATATCACGGATAGCACCTGTCTTTTGTCACTATTTTCTTCCAGTCTGTGGCTTGTCTGTTCATTCCCTTAACTGTGTCTTTCACAGAGCAGAAATTTTTACTTTGATAAAGTTCTGCTTATCACTTCTTTCTCTCATGCCTTTCATGTCATATCTAAAAAGTCACCACCAAACCCAAGGTCATCTAGATTTTCTCCTGTTATTTTCTAGAAGTTTTATAGTTTTGCACCTTACATTTAGGTCTGTGATCCATTTTGAGTTAATTTTTGTGACAAGTGTTAAAAGCTGTATCTATACTTACTTTTTCACACGTGGATGTCCAGTTGTTCCAGCACCGTTTGTTGAAAAGATAGTCTTCTCTCCATTATACTACCTTTGCTTCTTTGTTAAAGAACAGTTGACTATATTTATGTGGGTCTATTTCTCTCCTACTCAGTTCCATTGATCTATTTGTCTATTATTTCACCAAAACCACACTGTCTTGATTACTGCAGTTTTCTATTAAGTCTTAAAGTCAAATTAGTGTCAGTCCTCTGACTGATTTTCTTCCTCAGCATGATGTTGGCTATTTTGGGTCTTTTGCCTTTCCATATAAACTTTAGAATCAGTCTGTTGACATCCACAAAATAACCTCCGGAGATTTTTGTTTGGTACTGCACTGAATCTCTACATCAAGTCGGGAAGAATTGAAATCTTGGCAATATTTAGTCTTCCTATCCATGAACATGGAGTATCTTTCCATTTATTTAGTTCTTTGATTTCATTCATCAGAGTTTTATCGTTTTCCTCATAGAGATCTTGTACATATTTTGTTAGGTATATCCTTAAGTGTTTCATTTTTGGGGTGCTAATGTAAATAGTGTTGTGCTTTTAATTTCAAATTCCACTTGTTCATTGCTGGTATATAGGAAAGCAATTGACTTTTGCATCTTGTATCTGTGGCCTTGCAATCATTGCTTATTAGTTCCAGGATCTGTGGCCTTGCAATCATTGCTTATTAGTTCCAGGATTTAATTTTTTTCAGATTTTCTTCATAGACAATCATGTCATCTGCAAAAGTTTTATTTTTTTTTCCTTCCCAATAAGGGTAAGTTTTATTTCCTTCTCTTGTCTTATTGCATTATCTAGGACTTTGAGAATGATAATTGAAAGGGAGTGATGAGAGGGACATCCTTGCGTTGTTCCTAATCTTAGATGGTAGAAAAAACTTCAAGTTTCTCACCATTGATTATGACGTTAGCTGTAGGTTTTTTGTAGATATTCTTTATCAAGTTGAAGTTCCCTTCTATACCTAGTTGACTGAGAGGTTTTTTTTTTTTTATTATGAATGGGAATTGGATTTTGTCAATAGATGCTTTTTCTGCATCTCTTATGATCACGTGATTTTTCTTATTTTTTCAAAGATTTTATTTACTTGAGAGAGTGTGTGCACAAGTGGGGGGAGGGGCAGAGGAAGAGGCAGGGAGCCTGATGCGGGGATTGATCTCAGGACCGAGATCATGACCTGAGCCCAAGGCAGATGCCTAACTGACGGAGCCACCCAAGCAGCCCTGGTTTTTCTTCTTCTTTTTTAAAAAAAATTTAAATTTAAATTCAATTAGCTAACATATAATGTATTATTAGTTTCAGAGGTAGAGGTTAGTGATTCATCAGTCTTATATAATACCCAGTGTTGATTACATCATGTGCCCTCCTCAATGTCTGTCACCCAGGTACCCTATCCCCCTCCCTCATCTCCTCCAGCAACCCTCTGCTTGTTTCCTATGATTAAGAGTCTCTCATGGTTTGTCTCCTTCTCTGATTTCGTCTTGTTTTTTTCCTCTCTTCCCCTATGATCCTCTGTTTTGTTTCTTAAATTTCACATATGAGTGAGATCATATAATTGTCTTTCTCTGATTGACTTATTTTGCTTAGCATAATACTCTCTAGTTCAACCACATCATTGCAAATGGCAAGATTTCATTTTTTGATGGTTGAGTAGTATTCCATTGTGTGTGTGTGTGTGTGTGTGTGTGTGTACCACATCTTCTTTATCCACTCAGCTGTCAATGGATATCTGGGCTCTTTCCACAGTTTGGCTATGGTGGACATTGCTGCTATAAACATTGGGGTGCAGGTGCCCCTTTGGATCACTATATCTTTGGGGTAAATACCTAGTAGTGCAATTGCTGGGTTGTAGGGTAGCTATATTTTGCACTTTTGAAGGAACCCTGATTTTTCTTCTTTAACCTGCTGATGTGATGGATTATAGTGATTGGTTTTTAGATCAGCCTTACAAATCCCACTTGGTTGTGATGTATAATTCTTTTTATATATTGTTGGATTTAATTTACTAATATATATTTTTGAGGACTTTTTTGCTTCTACATTCATAGGAAGTATTGGTCTGTTATTGGTCTTGTTATGTCTTTGATTTGGTATTGAGATGATGTTGGCCTCACAGAATGAGCTACAAAGTATTCCCTCTGCTTCTAACTTCTGAAAGAGATTGTAGATTATTTGTATAATTTCTTCCTTAACTGTTTAATAGAATTCACCATTGAACCGATCTAGGCCTAGTACTTTCTGTTTCTGAAGGTTATTAATTATTAATTCAATGTCTTTAATGGATAAGTCTATTTAGATTACTTATTTTTTCTTGTGTGAGTTTGGCAGATGATATTTTTCAAGGAATTGGTCCATTTCATCTAGGTTATCAAATTTGTGGGCATAGAGTTGCTTATAGTATTTCTTTATTATCCTCTTAATGTCCATGGAATCTGTAGTGATGTCTCTCTTTCATTTCTGATATTTGTAATTTGTGTCCTTAGTCTTTTTTTTTTTTTGTGGTTAGCCTAGGTAAAGGCTTATCAATTATATTGATCTTTTTAAAGAATCAGCTGTTGTCTTCACTGATTTTCTCTGTTGATTTCCTATTTTCAATTTCATTGATTTCTGCTCTAATTTTTATTATTTTTCTTCTACTTCAGGTTTAATTTGCTTTTTCTAGTTTCCTAAGGCAGACGCTTAGATAATTGATTTTAGATCTTTCTTCTTGCCAAGTATAGGCACTCTATGCTATAAATTTCCCTCTAAGCACTGCTTTCCCTGCATTCCACAAATGTTGATTAGTTGGGTTTCCTTTCTATCTAGTTAAAAATATTTTAAATTTCTCTTGAAATTTCTTTTCGACCCATGTGTTATTTACATTTTTTAATCTCCACATATTTGGGGATTTTCCAGTTATCTTTCTGTTATTGATTTCTAGTTTGATCCAATTGTGGTCTGAGAACAGGCATTATATAATTTCTATACATTTAAACTTGTTAAGGTGTGTTTCATGGCCCAGAATGCAATCTATATTGGTGAACGATCCATGTGAGCTTGAGAAGAATGTGTATTCCGGGGGCTCCTGGGTGGCTTAGTTCATTAAGCATTGACTCTTGATTTCAGCTCAGGTCATGAGATTGAGCCCTGTGTCAGGCTCTGTGCTGAGCATGAAGCCTGCTTAAGATTCTCTCTCTCCCTCTCCCTCTGCCCCTTCGTGCTGCTCATGCTCTTTCTCTCTCTCTAAAACAAAAAAACCCAAAAAACCAAAGGAATGTGTATTCTGCTGTTGTTGAATGACATACTATAATCAATAGACATTCATTATATCCAGTTGATTGACAGCGTTGTTGAGTTCAACTATGTCTTTACTAATTTTCTGCCTGTGGGATTTATTCATTTGTGATAGAGGGTGCTAACGTCTCCAACTATAATAGTGGATTAATCTATTTCTTCTTGCAGTCCTATCTGTTTTTGCCTCACATATTTGATGCTCTGTTGTTAGGAGCATACACATTAAGGATTGTTAAGTCTTGGAGATTTGATTCCTTTATCATTATGTAATGCCCTTGTTATCCCTGATAACTTTCCTTGCTTTGAAGTCTTCTCTGTCTGAAATTACTATAGCTACTCCAGCTTTCTTTTGATTTCTGCGTAGTAGATATATAGCTACATGGTAATAGATATATTAGATGTACACATAAGGGTATATAATTGAATACATTGTTGTTACCATTACTTTGAACAAAATGCTATTTGTTAGGCAGGGTTTTCTTCTAGTTTCTTTTTGTGTCTTTTCTTTATATTTAATTTTCTGTAATTTGAAAATGGTATGTCTAAGTGCAGTTTTTTGGCATTTTTCCTGTGCAGTGTTCTCTGAGCTTCCTGCATCTGTGGTTTGGTGTCTGTTGTAAATTTGGGGGAAATTCTCAGTGATTATTGCTTCAAATATCCCTTCTGTTCCTCTCTCTCTTTCTTCTTCTGTTGGTGTTCCCATTGTGCATGTGTTCCACCTTTGTAGTTGTCCTACGGGTTTTGGATCATTCTGTGCTCTTTTCAGTCTTTTTTTCTCTTCGATTTTCAGTTTTGGGAGTTTCCGTTGTCATATCCTCAAGATCAGGGATTCTCTTCTCAGCCATCTTAAATCTGCTAAGTCCAGCAAAAGCACTCTTCATTTCTCTGACAGTGTTTTTGATCTCTAGCATTTCTTTTTGGTTCCTCATAGGATTTCTATCTCTGCTCAGATTGCCCATCTGCTCTTGCATGCTGTCTACTTTATCCATGATGGACCTTAGCATATTAACCATTGTTGTTTTAAATTCTCAGTCTGATCATCCCTGCCACGTCTGGTTTTAATGCTTGCTCTGTCTCTTCAAACTGTGTTTTTTGTCTTTTAGTATGTCTTATAATTTTTTAATTGATATTCGGATGTGATGTACTGGGCAAAAGAAATTGCTGTAAGTAGCTGTTTAGTAATGTGGTGTGGTGAGGGGGAGGGGAGGGCTCTTTAGTGAGTCTGTGCCTCCAGGCTATGAACTTCATAGTGTTTCTCAGTTAGTTTTCCCCTCCCTGCTCAGGTGGGAGAGGATGGCTAGAGTGGACTGGAGTTGAGTATTTCCCTTCCTCTAGGTCAGTTCGCCTCTGAAAAACCCCAGCAAGTTAGGTTCTGGTTAACCAGTTTCTCCTGAAGGCAGGTCTTGTTAAGAGGGCTCTGGCGTATTTAAAAAAAACCTCATTTTGGGGTGCCTGAGTGGCATCAGTTAAGTGTCTGCTCAGATCATGATCCCGGAGTCCCAGGATTGAGTCCTGGTCGGGGCTCCCTGCTCCACAGGGAGTCTGCTTCTCCCTCTGACCCTTCCCCCTCTTGTTCTCTCTCTCTCTCATTCTCTCTCCCTCAAATAAATAAAATCTTAAAAAATAAACAAACAGATAAACTTCATTTTCCCCTCTCTGTACCAGAAACGTGAAGGGATTTTTCTCTGATATTTACAGTGAGAACTTGGCAGGGCTCCCGCAAGTAAAACTCATGCAAATGTGGGGTCCTTCCTATGATCGGGCCCTTCTGGACTTGGGTTTTGTTCCCACTGAGCCTCCAGCAGTTTGTCGATGACAGTCCCTGTTTCCCCACCTGCCCTGGGGTCCGTGGCAGTTTCTGCTACGTTCAGTTGGGACCCTCTGCATCCACCTGTCCGTCTCTCCAGTTTGGGGGGGCGGCGGTTTGCTCTATGACCTCACGTCTCTTATGGAGCTGAGAAGAGTTGTGGATCATTCAGTTCATTCAGCTTTTTGCTGGTGGTGAGGGTGGAGTGGCAACTTCCAAGATCCTTACTATGGAGCTGGAGAACTTTTAGGTGTTTGTTTACATAGCACCATGTCTTTTTTTTTTTTAATTGGTCAAGTATCCATAACTAAAATTTACCACTTTTCAATGTAGGCTTTAGTAGCATTAAGGACACTCACGTGGTTGTGCAATCACCACCATCATCCAAATCCAGAACTCTTTTCATCCTGCAAACCTGAAACTCTGGATGCATTCAGCACCAACCCTCCATGCCCCCTACCCCTTGCCTCTGGCCAGGACCACTCTCCTTTCTGTCGCTCTGCATTTGACTAGCCTAGGGTACTTCATGTAAGTGGAATCTACAATATTTGTCCTTCTGTAACTGGCTTATTTCACATAGCATAATGGCCTCAAGGTTCATCCATGTTCTAGCCTGTGCCAGAATGTCAGTCCTTTTTAAGGCCGAATAATATTCCGCTGAATGTAGATGTCATATTTTGTTTATTATTGACCCGTCAGTGAACATTTGGGTTGTTTCCACCTTTTGGTTATTGTGAATAACGCTGCTATGAACATGGGTGTGCAAACATCTGTTTGAGACCCTGTTTTCAGTTCTTTTGGGAATACACTCAGCAGTGGAATGGCTGGATGTGTGATAATTCTATATTTATTTTTTGAGGCGCCGCCATCCTGTTTTCCACTGTGGCTGCACCAGTCTGCCTCCCCACCGGCAGGGCACCAGGGCTCCAATTTCTCCACATTCTCACCGACTCTTGTTTTCTTCCTTCTCCTCCTTTTCTTCTTCCCCTTCCTCTTTTCCATCTTTCTTCTTCTTTTAGAATAGCAATCCTAATGGGTATGAAGTCAAGTCTCACCGTGGTCACTCTGGTATTTTCGAACATATTCTTGAAGCCCAGTTCCTCCCTCTGGGCTGGCCCTGGGAGTCTGCATCACTGACAAGCTCCCAGCAGAGCTGCTGCTGCTGGGTGCTGGCCCACCTTTGAGTCATGGGGGCTTGGATGATCTCTGAGGGACTACCTCACCCCTAAACTCCTCAGTCCCTTGGGACCTCACCTTGCACTCATCTCCAAAGCTCTTTCTGAGGATCATTTCCTGCATCTCTGACAAACAACCTGGTATTGTGGCTTCTGCTGCTGTCCACACTCACAGGCTAAGGACTCTTTTGTTTCGTTGCCTTAAGCTTTGCTCCCCAAGGATGGGGAATGCACCTCACTGGATCCTTTGCATCCCCCAGAGTACCTAGCACAGTGCGGAGCGAGTGATGTGCTCTCAATGTCATTTGTTGAAGAAATGATAACAACAGCCCTTCAGCTGTGTGAAGACTTTGTGGTTCACAAGCACCTCCCCATACTTAATTCAGGACCCGCCATCTCTCTTCTAATGGAACCAACAGTTCCTCTGGGCCTACAGGCCAGGCATGAATTTTCACATGTCATCATTATAGCAACCTGTGAGTTATGCAGGGCAACAATTTTAGGAGTTACTTGCCTGCAAAGAAGGGGAACCTGTTGTTTAGAGAAGGGTTAAGTGTGTCACCCATGGTATCCTTGGGGACAGTGGCAAGACTGGGATCTGTCCCCACTTCTGTGGAGGAGAGTTGAGAGCAGTAGCAAGAATGGGGGCTTGATCCTTCTCACTGGGCTAGCCAGTGTTTCTGAACTCCAGCCTTGGAGGGTCTCCCTGCCAGCCATCCTGCCTAGACCAGTCCCCATGGCACAGATGAACCCTACCTGGCTTCTTTCCTGTTCTTTGCGTCAAAGGCCCTTACACAGTGGGGAACAGCTCAGAGGACTGATTTCTGGCCTTGGCTCCATCACTTCTGACCATGGGACCGTATGCCTGGCACCACCCCTCCAAGCCCGGGTTTCTTTTTCTGTAAAATGGGGCAATGCTGTCTGCCCAACTGGGCCCACGGAACTGTGGTGAGCCCACACTGACAGCCCTATGTGAAAATGCTTTGTGCATTGTGGAGAGACATACATGCAACACTGTATGTACACTGTGTGCATTATAAAATGGAATTGCTTTTTTATTTTTAAAATTTGGGTATTTACATAGAAGCACTCTCATACGCATGATCATTTCAGTGGCTCGTTTGTCTTGCTGTGTTAAAAATAAGATATGAACCCCCATGGAAGCTACCAGCACTCTCCTCATAGCTCTGAAACTTGAATTCCATTGTCACTCTTACATTTCCCAAGGGTTAGCTGGGGTGGGGGTCATCTAACATCAGGATGGCAGCTCCAAGTTAAAAGTAAATTATTCTTCTTTATTGTATCAAGGACACTTAATTCTTTTAGTGATTTACTCTTCTTTGTAATTATAGATGTGGTGGTTAGAATGTCTTGTATACTACATTACAGATTTTCTTTTATACAATTTATCCCCATTACTGATTTAAAGCTCTTCCTTTATAAGTTTTATTCCTGTTTCTGCGACAGTGTTTAGGGACTCTGGCCGGGCCCAGTGCCTCTGCGGGGGCTATTAGAGTTGCTGTGTACATATATAATTAAGGAATTTCAAAACACAAATTACCGCCTTTGGGGCCAATAGCCAGAGCAGTTACCATCTATCATGCCAGCTCCTGAGACAGCTCTGTGTGTGTTTGGTAAAGTAAATTAACATACAACAACTTTGCTTAAAATAATGCTCAAATTTAAGATGTAGCAAGAAGCAGGAAAAGCAAATAAAGGGGTCCAGGGAGAGTCAAAATCACATATTTAAATGAGGAGAAAATTCCCGCCTGATGCCTTTTATCACCTTAGGTTCCTGCACAAAGCTGTCTCGATACTCTGAGTCCCTCTTCACTTCCTCTGGTTTTCTGGCCAAACTTCTCTGTGGTTTGAATCATCTCTGAGCAGACCGTGGGCTTGGAAGGGACTTTTGGAGCCTCATTTTATGTCACATATTTTATCCTTTGGAAATGTATTATCGTGGAGACGTGGAACCACATTTCAGAGTTTGGAAAACAGGAGGGAAATCACCCATCACTCTAGCAGCTGAAGACAAGCTGTCTCGAATACTAGCCTGATGGGAGGCCTGCCTCTGGCTTTTATGTCCAAGCTGGGACTCTTGGCCTCAAAAGTCTGCTTCTGGTCTTGGAAGTTGGTCCCTTCCCAACATTATAGCATTACATGTTTTTTTCTGCCAATAAAACCATGTTCAAGGCTAATATTAATGCTTTAAAAAATACAATTGTCCTTAGGAGCCCAGTTAACAGAAGCAGATTCTTTAAAACAGATGTGTTTGTGGTCCGATGGTGATGTGAACGGGGCACTGGCTATTCGGATGGGTGTAGAAGTTTCCCTGTCCCTTAAGAAGGAAATCAAATGATGGTTCTTTGTATATAAAACCCTAAAGTCAACCATTGCTATGCTTCGTAGTAATAACCAGCAGGAATATTTTGGTGTATCTTTTTAGACCAGCTCAATATGTAGTTTATACATAAAGATTAATCTTTTAAAAAGCAAACTGGACTTTATTACTTTTTGGCCCTTTCTCTCACTTATTCTACTTTGAACACTTGCCCAAGTCAGCAGCTATCTCAGCATGTGACTTTTAATGGCTGCAAAAGATTCTATCACTCAGCTGAGACCACCATTTCTATAGTCTTTTCACTACTGATGAATATTTAGGCTCTTTGCCTGTTTTCTCTCTGCTATTAAGGATGAGGCTTCAGTGAACACCCTCGTACACGCACCTTTGCCCACGTCTACTATAATTTCCTTAAGATAAACTCTTAGATATGGGGTTACTGTGTCAAAGGTTATGCACATAGACCTTACCACTTATTCCTCTTAAAAACAGCATTTTCCTTGGTAAAAGAAGGAAATTGCTTTGAGACAAATCTGCTGCACTTGTAGTATCCGTGCAGAACATCTCGTTGGCCACAAGGGCTAAAGGTGAGTGCTGGCACCAGCCCCCATCCCAGGAGCAGAAACAGAAAATGACCAAAGGACCGTGGAGTCACAGCTCTGTGGGGAGGAAACTGCCAAGTCCTCCCCAAACCGCAGCTAATCCTCAGTGGGGAGGGCAGACTGCCAAGACTCTTTATCTGTTGAAGGTGATTCAGTCAAGATAGAGTAATAGGATTCAGACCTTTATAAAAGAAATGGCTGTTTCACAGAACTTGTTGTAGTAGCATTGTGGCAGGAATCATGATCATAGAAGGTTCCAGAAGCTTTATTCAGTCAGGCAGTTTACAGAGTGTTGGGCTTTCATTGAGTGGAATTCTGTGGGATACCAGCCCTAGAAAGTGACCAATAGGTTGGCTGCAAAGCTGTTACTTTTCAATTCATTAGAGAACAGCTGGGTCCCCAGGTGTAATTCATGAACTGGTTTTGACAATATATTTCTTTCTGGGCTCTCACCTCAACAGGAGTCTGTGGTTTCTGCCTTCTTGGCATGCATACATTGTAATATAATGTAATGTAATATCATATAAGTTATATATAATATATTATATGTAAGTATATAAATATACACATTTTAAAAAGCCAGTTTGATTTGGGTTTCTGCCACTTAGACACAAGATTCCTGACTACTAAGTGCTGCTAAATTTCAACTCAATTCAGAGATTTAAATGGGATAATGTAGCCATTGAGCCTATGTGAATGGGCTAAGACCCCTGCTTAGCACTGACTGCAGGTGCATAAATGAGTCCCAGTCCTTCCCTCAAGGAACTTGAGGGACTAGTCTAGGGTAGGATCTCAGTGTCCCACAGACAAGGCAGTGGCAGGATGG
Organism: Ursus maritimus; assembly: GCF_017311325.1. Taxonomy (NCBI): domain Eukaryota; kingdom Metazoa; phylum Chordata; class Mammalia; order Carnivora; family Ursidae; genus Ursus; species Ursus maritimus. The sequence goes on along the minus strand of NW_024426885.1, from coordinate 7,024,663 downwards.
ATGGTCAGGTAAGGAAAAGATCACATTCAACTGGCAGGATAAGGACAGGATTCATAGAGGAAGTGACATTTCTGTTTTCTTAAAGATTTTATTTCTTTATTTATTTGAGAGAGAGCATATGTGAGTAGGGGGAGAGCAGAAAGGGAGGGAGAGGGCAGGGGAAAGAATCTCAAGCAGACTCCGCACTGAGCACAGAGCCTTATGTGGGGTTTGATCTCATGACCTTGAGATAAAACCAAGAGCCAGATGCTTAACCAACTAAGCTACCCAAGGAACTGAGATTTCTGACAGGTCTTGGAACTTGACCAAGAATTTGACAGGTGAAATTGGCAAGTGATAGCATTTCTGATAAAGAACACAGCAGGACCAAGTGCTGAGAAAGAAAGTAAAGTGCTTTCACATTTGGGGAGAAGTTAGGAGATAAAACTAGAAGGAAGAGCGGGGGCCTTGGATGTTGTTTGGATCCTGAATTCCAGGCTGAAATAAAAACAAGATTTCCCCTCTGTGTTTGATGGAGTTGCTTTTATCAGACCAACAGACTCATGGAAACAACTAGGAAACCCACACAAAATTAAATAAAAAACCACAAGGCCCCAAAGCATCTGTCTGAAGGCATCATAAAGCTATGAAGGCAGCCAGGATCGAAGGGGAAGGTCTCAGGATGAAGGGATCATTGAGGGCAGGTCAACATGCTTCCCCCTTTGGGTGTTTTGTTGATATTTGGTTGTGATAAGAGGCTGAGATGCTTGCAAAAAGGCCCTTGCTCAGAAATTTTGGCAATCCTGCAGGGCTGGGGAAGCAAACATTAGAGGTTGAAACTGCTTAGTCAGCCAGCACTTAAGGAGTCAAGATCACAAAGAGAAGTGAACACGAGTGAGCCCAGTACTTGATGGTTCTCACCTTTAGGCATTTACACAGGGCACAGTTACATAGGGCAAGATGCTAAGAATCAAAGATGAAGTGGCTGAAAAAATAGCCAGTTATTGGCAGTTTTATGGTACTGGGGTGGGAAACGTCTGTATCCAGGAAACATGCAGGAGGAGGGGACCTAGTAAACATTCCAGACTCTGAACTGGTCACCTGGAGGGCTACACCCTTAGATGGGGGAAACCAGAGATTTACAAAGACTGTAATTTAGCCTCGGGTCAGCAGAAATTAATAAGATAGAAAACAAACATAGAATAAAACCATATGTTCATTCTTCAAAAGGCTAATAAAATTGGCCACCCTCTAGCAAGACCGAGAGCACAAAGTACCAAAATCTTGACTGAAAAAAAAAAACTCTATAGATCCTACAGATATTAATGGTAATATTATGAACAACTTTATTCCCATATATTTGAAAAATAGCAAAAACAGACAACATGTTAGCAAAACAACACTTAACTACAAATTACTCAAACACAAATAGACAATCTGAATAGTCCTATGTCTATAAGAGAAATTTATTCTGTAATTGAATTCTTCCCACAGAGAAAGCTCCAGATTCAGAAGACTTCACTGGCGGATTCTTTCAAGCAGTCAAGGAAGATATAGCCAACAAGTTGTACCAAAATTTAGAAAAAGAATCCCTCCCCAACTTGCGTTAGGAGGCTAGCATAATCTCACAAAAACCTGATAAGGACATTACAGAAAAGAAAAATTATGGCTTAATTCCTCTTGTGAACATAAAAATGTTAAAATATTCTAAATAGAATAAAATGATATGTATAAGCTATGTTGGGTTTATCCAGGAATGCAAAGAAATATAAAATTATTCACTGTAATCACCACATTAACAGAATAAAGGAGAAAAACAAAATGCAATAAAAGCATGTGACAGGGGTGCCTGGGTGGCTTAGTCGTTAAGCGTCTGCCTTCAGTTCAGGGCGTGATCCCAGCGTTCTGAGATCGAGCCCCACATCAGGATCCTCTGCTGGGATCCTGCTTCTTCCTCTCCCATTCCCCCTGCTTGTGTTCCCTCTCTCACTGGCTGTCTCTCTCTCTGTCAAATAAATAAATAAAATCTTAAAAAAAAAAAAAAAGCATGTGACAAAAAGTAAAAATCTAGACTAAGAACAAAAATCTAGACTAAGAACTTCTTAAATTGGATAAAAATCCTATAGCAAAACATCATATTTAACAGTAAAATATAAACATCCTTTCTCTCTGAAATAGTCTAAGTGACAAGGATGGCCACTACCACAAGTTCTGCATTTTACTGGTGGTCCTGGCTAGCATAATAATGTAAGAAAAAGAACAAAAGGCAAAAAAAAAAAAAAAAAAGACATAAAACTATTATTATTTATAGATAACATGATAGTGTAGAAAACACAAAATAATATATATAGACTATTGGAATTAATAAATTAGCCTAGCAAGATCTTGATACGAAGTCTATATATAAAAATAAATTGTATTTTTTACAGCAGCAACAACAACAAAACCACAAAATAAAATAATCACTTCCAGTAGCACCAGCCCCTTTCACACACCCGCCCTCCCCGCACTTCAAACAATAAAAAAAAACCGCACTGAATTTCTAGGAATTAATCTAATGAAAAATGCATCACTCTTCAACACTGAAAAGCACAAGATATCATTGAAGGGAATTAAAGATGACAAATAATGAAGGTATATACCATGTTCATGGATTAGAAAATTCACTAGTATAAAGATATCAAATCTTCCTCAAATTAAAGTATAGATTCAATGCAATCTGAATCCAATTCTAGGATGATTTTTGTGGAGATCGCAGTCTGATCCTTATATGGAAGAGCCCAGAAAAGCTAAGATAATCTTAAGGAAGAGCAAAGTTAGAAGACTTTTATTACTAGCTATAAAAACTCATTGTATAGTACAACAATTAAGAGAGCACAGCATTGGTGTAAGGATAAAAAATTGTCTAATGAAAGAGAAGAGAGTCTAGAAATAGACCCATACATTTAAGGTTAGTGGTTTGTGTCAAAGGTGAATGGCATTGCAGTACACTAGGGGAAAAAAGTCTTTTCAACAAGAGATGCTAAGTCAACTGGGTATCCATATGAAAAAGAAACCTGACTCCTAGCTCATACTGTACACAAGAAACAATTCCATAGATAGGATTATAAATCACGTTAATAAGGCTTCTAGAAGGAAATGTAGAGATAGCTTTATGACCTTTGGCTTAGGCAAAGATTTCTTTTTTTTCTTTTTTTTTTTTTTAAAGATTTTATTTATTTATTCGACAGAGATAGAGACAGCCAGCGAAGAGAGGGAACACAAGCAGGGGGAGTGGGAGAGGAAGAAGCAGGCTCATAGCGGAGGAGCCTGATGTGGGGCTCGATCCCAGAACACCGGGATCACGCCCTGAGCCGAAGGCAGACGCTTAACCGCTGTGCCACCCAGGCGCCCCTAGGCAAAGATTTCTAAAACATGACACTAATAGCACTAATTATAAACAACAGGGTTAATAAGTTGGACTACATTAAAGTTTAAGAATTTCTATTTACCAAAAGACACTAACAAAGGATAAGAAGTCATGTCTCAGAGCAGGAGATGATATCTGCCATTTAGATATCTAACTAAGGACTCATACTAGAATATGTTTTTAAAAACCCCACAAACCAATAAGAAAAAGATGAACAACCCAATAGAAAAATGAGCAAAAAGACTTGAACAAATGTTTTACAAAAAAGCATTAAATACCCAAGTGACCAGTAAATATCTGAGAAGTTGCTCAACCGTATTAATTACCAGGGAAATACATTTTAAAGCCATGGTGAAATAACCATTTGAATGGTTAAAATGAAAAAGACCAATACTACCATGTGGTGGAGAATATGTGAAGCAATCAGAATTCTTATTTGTTGTTGGTGGGAACATAAATTGGGGCGTCCACTTTGGAAAACTTTTTTGGCATTATCTACTAAATTCGAACACACATACAGTCTGTGATCCAGAGCCTCGATACCTTACATATGTGCTCAAAATAGTTGAGTAGACTTATTTATCAAAAGACACGCACGAGAAAGTTCACAGAACAATCTGTAATAGCCCAAACTGGAAAGAACTCAATGCGCATCAACAATAGAACAGAAAATTAAATTGTGGCATATTCATACCGTGAAGCACTCTACAGTGATGAGAAAGAACAAAATTATAATTATATACAATACTATGGATGACTCTCCCAGACATGATTTTGAGGGAAAGAATCCAGACACAAAAGGGTACATATTTGATTTCATTGATATAAAGGTTCACCAACAAGCTAAGCTAATTAGAGAGATAGCCATCAGGATAGTGATTATTTTCCCGGGTGGGGGTGACTGCCAGGGGGCGTTGGGAAGACTCTGGGATGCTCGGAGTGTGCTATGCATTGATTTGGTTGGTGTGCTTGTTTTGTGACATTTACTGAGCTGTGTACTTTTTGGCATGTGTGTCATTTTTCATTACAAAATTTAGTTATAATAACTTAATAAATGATCCCATGTATGATCATGGAAGAAGGGAGTCTGAGTGGGGGACGGTGCTGGGGGGGGACCATAGGGGGAGACTGAGGGCAGCCTGGAGCAGCTTCACTAGTACTGCCCCAGGAACAAAGGATCTGCATTTTTGCCTTACTTCTGCCCTTAGCTGTAAGATCTTGGCCCGTTGTGATGGTTTTCTGGGTCTCTCTTGGACTGGATCATGGGGTTTCAACCATGGCGCTTCACAGTTGGGCTTTGTAGGTCTGTAGACTCCTTGAAAGTGGAAGCCTGTCTGTATGTGTGCTTTTGGGGAGAAGGCCAGAGTTTTAAAAATCAAATTCTTTAAGGCATCTGGAACCTAAAAAGGTTAAGAGTTACTGAAAAGATGGTGCCCAAGGGTCCTATAGCTTTGCCCGTCAGGATTTTCTGGGCCACAGGCAATCCGGTGGTGGGCATATTTTATACTGGGCGGCACTGAGCTGAAAGCCAGGGTGGAGTTAAATTTGTCTCTGTGTCAGAGGGGGGGGGTGGGGGGCACTGGAAGGCAAGATGGGACTGCTCTTCTATCTGTAATCACTGGGTTATGTCATATCCGGAATGAGCACAGAGAGGCGGGTGTGGGCTTTCTACACCACGGATGAGTCAGTCACTCTTCTCAGGCAAAACTGTTACAACTATGATGTCTTTTTCCCGACAGCATCTACTGAATCCTTTGCAGTAAGAATTCTTAGTGTCTGTAATGTATAGCTTTGGGGGCACCAAGAAGTTGTCACAACGCATCAAGTCGTCTGTGATTACCAGGGACAATCAAAATTGTAAGGCTCCATCCCAAAAGGGCATCTTTTCTCTTAGGAATCAGGTCACACGAACCATGAACATCAGGAAGAATTAGAAGCAAGTTTCTGAGGCTGGGACTTGGCCAGAGGATTGGCCAAACACTTTCTCTTTGCTTGAGACTTGAAGTGATGTGATTTTTTTGGTGGGGAAAATCTCGTTGTGGGTGAGAGATGAACACATTTTATTAATATTGATTCATGGCACCATTTTAGAAGGTTTTCCACTGCATGTTTAATGTGGTGATTTCTAACTGGAAACAGGTCAAGGGGGGAGGGGGCTGGGAGAACTCTGGCCCACCCTTCGCAGTGTGTTGGGAGAGGTGGCCCACGCTGACTGGAGGCATCGGGCTGCGGCCATGTTGGCCTCTCTCTGTTGGGGACGCTTTCAGTGAGACCCTTCTCTTTTGGTACTGCAAGGGGCTCTCCCTTGAGTTTCATAAGGAAAAAGTTTCAGAGTTTGACTCCATAGCTCACCACACCCTCTTAATAACTGTGTGAACCAGAACATAACACTGACATTCTCTAAATCTTGACTTCCTCATCTGTAACATGACACGGATGACTCAGCAGCTCAAGGCTGTTGTGACAACATGGTAGTTGGCCACCAGGAGAGCCATCCCCAAGTGATAGCTGGCTGTTTGCACCGTGATAAAAGGCATAACGAAACAGAATCCTCAAGAGAAAGGACTGTGCGGGTCCAGGAGGGAGTGAGTCACTCCTACAGGGGAGTCAGCAAAGGCTTTGGGCACAGGACATCCGAGATGGACTTTGAAGGGTAGACAGGATTTTGATGGAGGAGACAGAGAGAAAGCGTTCAGGCAAAATGGAAAATCTTGCAAAGGGATGTAGAAATGTGGGGTTACATTGGATGTTTTGGGGAAAAGGAGCTGCCTGGTGTGGCCAGAGCTGAGGGTGTGTGGAACGAAGCAACGGACACGTGGAGTGTTAGGGTCAGATCATAGAGGCTGGGCTAAGCAGGCCACCAGGCAAGGTCCCAAGTGTTCCATTCACTCACCGTGACCGTCCCATCTCGTCCACACGCCAGCAATGCCTGGAGACCGGAAGGCTGTTTCCTGGTGGCGCCTCCTGGAGGTACCCACCGCTCTGCTCCGTTGGCTAAGTTTATCCTAATGCAAAAGCAAAGGCTCAATTAGACTGTGAAGGTAAACAGAAGCAGAGAAAGCCACAAAATTAAACATATAAGGGTGGGATTGAGCTGTTAATCATATTGCAGCATTTCACAAAGAATAGGCTGAGTTTTCCAATGAAATGATGGCTCCAGCATATAAATTAATCTTTTGTATAGGAAGAAATGAAAGTCATTAAATGTCATTGTCTTATTTTAAAAGCAGCAATATCCTGCCTGATTGCAAGTGCTTCGAGGAGGATGATTAAACAGAAACCTTATCTTCACTGCTCCAAGGAGAAAATTGGAGAAAAGTTATCCAATTATGGATGATAAAGCAGAGAAAAAAATCAGAGAAGAGGCAAACACAGGTCGGCAGGTTATAAAGAACGTGTTCTCCCCTTGGTACCAGGATCTGCTCATGGTCAATACCCAGAAACAGGCACAGCCATGAAAATTACTGTGTCTCTTTAACCAAAATCCCTGTCAAGTCTTTCCATCTTTAATCCATTTCCAGGTTCCTGTGATTGGTAAACAATTGCTATTTTGTTATCTATCCCTGTAGAGTAAACCATGGATTTCCAAACTTGCCACGGGAATGTGGGCATACTACTAATCCTATGATGATGACGATGATGATGATGATGTTTTTAAAGATGCATTTATTTACTAGAGAGAGAGAGAAAACGAGCACACAAGCAGGAGGGGCAGAGGGAGAGGGAAAGAGAATCTTAAGCAGATACCACGCTTGATCTCATGACCTTGAGATCACGACCTGAGCCTAAACCAAGAGTCAGATGCTTAACCAGCTGCACTACCCAGGCACCCCGGGCATATCATTTATGTCCTTGAAACCCAGTGTCCTTATCTGTTGGCTGGGCCTGTCGGGGACTGTTGGTGGGCCTGTGCTGCAGTTACACGACACAGGGAGGCCAGGTTTCTCACCTTCGCACAATTTACACTGTGGGCTGGGGAATTCTGGGGTGTGGGGGGCCTGTCCTGTGCATCGCAGGATACTTAGCATCCCTGGCCTGTAGCCACCAGCACACCCTCTACCTCTGACCTGCAGTTGTGACATCCAAACACGTCACTAGACATTGCCGAATACCCTTGGGGGGCAAAGTCCCTCCTGGCTGTGAACCCTTCTGTAGGTAGGGCATTCAGCTTTGCACTTTGCGGAGCCCATACTCGACCAATAGTAGCTACCCTTCTGTCTCTGGTTACTGCTCTCAGAATCTTCTAACAGTTGCTTTCAAGCCTAATGCTGTTGCTAAATGTACCTAATGCATGATGACTTGGGAATTATCCCAGATTTCTATTTCTTCTTCTCCTTCTCCTTCTCCTTCTCCTTCTCCTTCTCCTTCTCCTTCTCCTTCTCCTTCTTCTTCTTCTTCTTCTTCTTCTTCTTCTTCTTCTCCTTCTCCTTCTCCTTCTCCTTCTCCTTCTCCTTCTCCTTCTCCTTCTCCTTCTTTTTTTTTTTTTCCAAATCAAAGTATTTAATTTTGAACTTGGAAGTCATGGTTATGGTAAAATGGAATTGTTTTCCTCCAAAGGAATACATATTTTCCCTAAGTTTCAAATTAAAAATTTGGATTCTCCATTTCCCTGGTGAATAAGGTGAGGGGGCAGGTACCTTTCTGAAGTGACTGTCACTTGAAACATACCTGGTAGAATACAGAATTATTGAGTAATTACCACAAACAAGGTACCATGTGGCATGCAACTACTCTCTCAAGAATGTATGCTTTATTAGATACAATCACGCCAATGTACATTTCAAATAAGTTTCAGGTTGATTGTGCGGATATGAAAAAGGACCAAGGCTGTAGGGAACATCCTGCAAAGACAGGAAGGGAACCAACTTTTCCAAATGTTTACATCTGTCTAGCTAGTTGGGATTTTATTTCTTGGAGGAAGAAGGAATTTGATCACAATTAACACTTTACTGGGATAATTTCCGTTTCCTTTAGACAGATAACTTTATCACCAAAGGAGGAAACAGGGCAGGAGGAAAGAGGGTTTTCATTTGGGTCAATTTACAGAAAGTATATGTACGAGCTTCCTAGGGCTACTGCAATCAAGGACCACAAACTGAGTGGCTTAAAACAGCAGAAATTTATTCTTTCATGGTTCTGGAGACCAAACATCTGAAGTCAAGGTGTCGGAAGAACTGCTCTCCTTCCAAAGTGAAGAATCTTCCCTCGCCTCTTCCAGCTTCTGGTGGCAATGGGCGTTCCTGGGCTATGGCCGCATGGCTCCACTTCTGACTCCCTGTTCCCAGGGGCTGCTCCCCTGTGTCTCTGTGTCTCCTTTTCTGTCTCTCAAAAGGACTTTCAATGGATTTAAGGCCCACCCTAATCCAGGGTGATCTCATCAGGAGGTCCTAAACCTTAATTACATCTGCAAAGACACTTATTCCAAATACAATCACATTCTGAGGATCTGGTGGACATATCTTTTGGGGATGGTGCACAACTCAATCCACTAAAGCATAAGTTCCCAGGTAGAGCTTTTGGAGGTTAATATGGATGGCTGATCACTATTAATACTTTGTTAAATGTCAACTCTTAGCAAATGCGGGTCTTTCCCCTCTCTTGGAGCCTTCCGATTTCCTCTCAAGACCAAGGAACAAAGGGCAAAATAATCAGAGAAGAGTATTCAAGCACCCTAGCACCTTTGGTTCACCTCTTCATGGAGCTGTGGGTGTGAATGAGGAACCCTCTGCTGCTGGTTATAACTCCATTAGAAATGTCAGCACAAGACACTTCCTGCTGTTCCTAAGGCCCTGCTATGTCATGGTAGGCTGGAGAGAGAAAACATTCTTCTTGAAATTCAAGCATTTCTAAATTTGCTAATGGTGGTTAATGAACTCACCAAGATGGAAACTTTAAAAATAAACAGCAAACCGTGAATCCAGGAATATAAACAGAACTTGTAGCTTGTTCTCCTTGCTCTGGATATCAGTTGATATTATCTGTGGCTGTGGAGGCCTTACTCTGTAAGCACTTCTCTCTTTGTGGGTGGTTCTGTATTGGAAATTCTCTATTAGATGAAGATTTCAGTATTTTTGTGTATAAAAATGGAGGAATGTGAGCTACATGATTTTGTAGGACCTTTTCAGCTAAGATATTTTTTGGCATTATACAAGTCAAATTAAAATGGCATGTTAGTCAGTGCTTTCAACTTCTCTTCAGTTCTAAATTGGCCACCACTGTTTCATCCACACCTCTCTCCCTTCCATCCACCCACCCACCTACCACCCAGCAACCCATCTGTCCACCCACCAACCTGTCCACCCATTTGTGCATGCAGCCATATGTCCACCCACCCATCTACCCACCTATCCATCCACCCACCCATTCATCCATCTGTCCATGCAGCTATCCATTCATCTGTCTACCCATCCATCTGTCCACCCATCCATCCACCCATCTGTCCACCTATCATCCATTTATCCAACCATCCACCCATCCATTCACTCATTCATTCACCTGTCGATCCATCCGTCCATTCATCCACCCATCTGTCCATCTATTCATTCACCCATCTGTTCACCCATCCATCCACCCATTCATTCATCCATCTATTCACCCATCCATCCACTCATCTGTCCACCCATCCGTCTGCCCACCCATCTACCCATCTGTCCACCTATCCATCCATATATCCATCCATCCACCCAGCTGTCCATCCATCCATCCATTTATCCACCCACCCACCCACCCATCTGTCCACCTATCCATCCATCCATCTGTCCATCCACCCAACCACCCACCTGCCCACCCATCTGTCCACCCATCCCTCCATTCACCTGTCCACCCACCCATCCATCCATCTGTCCATCCACCCATCTATCTACCCAACCACCCACCTGTCCACGCATCCCTCCATTCACCTGTCCACCCACCCATCCATCCATCTGTCCATCCACCCATCCATCCACTCATCTATCCACCCAACCACCCACCTGTCCACCCATCCCTCCATTCACCTGTCCACCCACCCATCCATGCATCTGTCCATCCACCCATCCATTCGTCCATTGACCCATCCATCTACCCACCCACCCATCCATCTACCTACCCATCCATTCATCCATCCACCCACCCATCCATCCAACTGTCCATGTGGCAGTGTTTCCTATCATCCATCCTTCACTCCCTTCCTGCTTCCCACTCTACCTCTCTTCTTCACCCATCTTTTTAACCATGTTTCCTCCCTTCCATCCATCTATCCACCTCTCCTTCCATCTGTCCCTTCCTTCCTCCTTCCATCCAACCATCTGTGGTTCATTCATGTTTCCTTCCTCCCTCTCTTCCTCTATCCAACTATCTATCTACTCATGTTCTTTCCTTCCATCCACCTGTCTTTCTAGTACACAGATTTAAGTCACCTGCTGTGTACCAGGCACAGTGGTAGTAGGTTCTGAGAATACAGTGGTGAATAAGGCAGTTGAGCAGAAGAGGCCCCAGGATTATGTGACCTGAAGCTTATGCAATTTGGGGGTCCCTCTTAAATGAATACACACTTACAAATACAAAATTGCTAGGGCTTTCCCACTGCCTCTGAAGGGGCCCATGCCAGTGAGAGACCCTGTAGCTTAAGCTTTGTTGGCTTCTTGCCAAATCCTCCTTCACAGATGTAGCCCCTGCTCTCCTGGAGCTCAGATTCTGGTGTCACCTGATGCGGGCTGGGCTTCTCTGTCAGGCAGGAATTTAGGTAAACCTAACTTGAACCCCTAAGACTATACCAGTGAGAATGTGATGTCTTCTCCTTAGCTTCCTTTATGTACCCCTGTCTGAATTGGCACACTGTGTTTTATTTTAAAGATTTTATTTGTCAGAGAGAGAGAGTGCACACAAGCAGGGGGAATTGCATGCAGAAGAAGAAGCAGGCTCCCCGCTGAGCAAGGAAACCAATGTGGGACTTGATCCCAGGACCCAGGGACCATGATTAGAACCAAAGGCAGATGCTTAACCGACTGAGCCACCCAGGGGTCCCTGCATTTTATTTCTTTCCCCATCACCTGTATGCAAAACTCAACCTCCTTTGTTGGTTTCCATTAAAGATTAATTTGCACCAAGCACTTGATGAATATGAATATGGCAACTTCAGAAGTTACTAGAACACCCCATTACACTTTACACAGCCTCTTGCCCCCTTCTTGCCTGCCTACCCTGTTCTGCCTCTTTTTTCCCTGCCCCTCCAACAACCACCCTTGCAGGGCAGCTTCACACCCCTCAGGTTCCTGGGACATTTGCTTCTGTTCCAATTGGATTTGTCAATTAAATATCCCCAAAGATGGGAGTTTCCCCAAGGGAAATTCACGTGCTTGCTGCAGGGGACTATTTTCTCCACCTTGTTACCCTGGGTTAACATCAAGGTCATTCTGTCAAGGCAAGACGGGGACAGGAGAGGGGCTCTCTGGTGCGGGCTCACCTCCGTTTTCCCATCCTTAAGAATGGGAACAACACAGTGAAGCTGTGGGATGAGAACCCTGGGGTATGTGAGGTCCCTTATGAGGCCCACGGGTGCAGCTTCAAGAGCAACAAAAGGCTTCTCATTTCAGATGCTTCCCACGTCTTGGTGACCAGGGAATGAATGCTCTTCGGACCAGCTTCTGGATTGCCTAGAGCTGTGTAATCCCTCAACTGCCTGCTGATTTCCAGTCATCATGCTCAGAAAAGTCTGATTCATCTGCACTCCATTTTGTTGGTGTTTTGTTTCATTTTGTTTTTGCTATTGTGTTGGAATCTTCTAACTCTGCTGGGGCAGGGCTTGTTCTTTGTTTGAAGCTCGCCATCATCCACAGGGCTGTGTAGCATTGTCTGTGTGGCATTATATAAATAACAGCAGAATAACCATAGAAACTCAGCTCCTAAGTAGCTCTTTTCATCATCAAAGCATTTTGTAAATATGAACTAATTAATAAACAAGACAGAACGCCATAGTCAGTAAGTATACTTTGAGCAAAGCGGCCACAGTGCTTCAGGGTGGAAGTCCTTGGCGAGTTTGCAGATGCTGTTGGGTGGGTCTGTTCTGTGGATATTTGACTAGCTCTGGGAGTGAGGCAGGAACAAGGCCTGGCTGCCACTGGGCATGTTCGGTGATTCTCTCCACGGTGCCCCAGATGGGACCCCCACACCCATCTGCCCTGGCCGCCAGAGCATATTTTTTCCATCTCCTGCAGCAAAAGTTGAGAGGTCCCAAATGGGGCCCCAAAGTCCAGAGTAAATGTGACTGCCTCCAGGTTGCCCTCAAATCATACAAATCCCCAGCCTGAAACTCACCCAAGGTACAGCTCAACCTGACCAGACCCCAGGAAGGCTAAGCCCAGGGGAGACCTGTTTCTTTTCACCTTGACTTAGCCGACATTCAGTCCCATTATCTTTCTGACATGCAATCTGGATCAAGCTCAAACGTCTTCCAGTTGCCTGGAGTGGCTGTTATTGAAAGACACGTGCATGGCTTCCAAGGTGACACGCAAGGGCCACTGTGAGCATCTCTACAACCTGGGAGGGGACACATGGCTGATGGTCGCACAGCCAGGACATGGAGGAGGGGCTCTCCGTGATGCCTGAGTCCAGTGCTCCTCCTCCCAAACGAACTTGTGATTCTGATATTAATACCTCATCCCCACCCCATCCAGATTTTTAAAAAATATGCATAATTTGATTATAAAACAAAAACCCCCCAAATGCTGCATCCTAAAACTCCCCAAACTTACAATGGATGCTGATTTCCAGGAGCTTGCTGTGCTGCCATATACAAGTCAAGCAATGAAAGGGACCATCAAAGTATTTAGAAACATTCAACATCAGAATCTCTTAAGAGCTATTTGCAGGAACCCTCAAGAAGCTACAACCTGCATTTGTAAAAAGCATTATCTCTGCAAAGCATCTTATCAGCTCAACACAAATCTGTACAGTTCGTGTACTGGAGCTGTTTATCGAGGTCGAGCTGCACATCTGCCTCTCCAGATGTGTCTTTCACTCCTCCCCCCGCCCCCCTGGGGCATACACGCCACTGCAGTGAAACACAGGTCCCTCTGTCTGGACCGTCCCTATGCAGAGTCCCGTCCTTCTCTCGGTGCCCGAGAGTCCACACCCTTGAGAAAGGCTTCCCCGTGCTCCTTAGGGTCATCGTCCCCTGCTTCTGGCCCCCGACCCCGATTCTGGCCCCCCTCCCCGGCACCGGCCACACCCCCTCGAGTGGGATGACCTGCACTCCCCCAGGGGCTCTTGCTGAACTGGGAGCCTCCCGAGGGCTGAACCCGTCTCCGTCACGGTCACCCCGGCTCCAGGGCCTCACACAGGGGCTCGGGGCGGATGCGTCCCTGTGGGCGCTGGGGGCCGCCTCGTCCCTACCCGGGTTTCTGTCTCCCTTCGCCCTCACCCACCCAGCTGGCCGCTCAGATGCTTGGGGCCATTTTGTCTCACAGGTCCGGAGGGTGAGCTGCCGTTTCCTTGACAACCTTCGCATATGGGTATTTGAGGTCTCGCCTGCACCGAGGCCGGAGTGAGCGTGCGGGCGACGCGGCCACGTGTGTTCTCGGCGTCTGTCGCAACGCGCGCTTTTGCGGCCGTAACCTCCGGAAGTGTGTTCGCTGGCGCTCCGGCCCCGGCAGCGTCGCCGTCTTCGGACCTCCAAACGCGGTTCGAGAGGGGCGTTTATAACAATTTCTCATGTCTATCTAGACAGCTGAAGCTTGGTCCTTTCTTTTTTTAAAGTTGTTTGTTTTTTTTTTTTTTTTTTTTTTTT
>NW_024426885.1:6861875-7010493 GCF_017311325.1 Ursus maritimus | reverse complement strand
TTTAGGATTCGGGAAAGTGAAAATAGGCAATACATCCCTGCCTTCGTGAGGGGACTAATGAGACAGAATCTTCTAAGTGATGTTCCGGGTCTTCACAGGGAGCGCCTGTTTCTGCGAGGAGCCGTGAGGAGGGGCCCCTCTGCTGTTGCTGAAGAACAGGGGCTTTCCCGCAACCCCCAGTCACCCCAGAGGGCCTCCGCCCCCCCGCTCCCCACCTTCCTGCGGATGGCATGTTCTCATCCCCTTTCGTCTTCGCCAATTTATTAAAAAGTGACACCTGCCTGGCTTTCGAAGTGTGTCTGTATAAAACCAACACTTTCGGGAACCGCGGTTGCAGAGATAAGCTCTGAAAATTACTTTTTCGAGCCAGTGCACGACGTTCTTAACTTCTCCTTGACTGTGGGTTATGGGTTAGCGATTTCTGCCTATTGGTTTTCTTCAAAAGAGGAGAATTCATGGCTGTATTTATAAATTTAAATGGTGATTCTCAAAAGGACATAAATTATGCAAATCTCCTAAAAGCCTTCTGATCTGAAAGTCAACTTGGGTTCTTCCCCGTTACTCCCCTCCTGCCTCTCCGTGGTCCTCGCTCTGGCAGCCGAGCCCCCCTTCTCCCTGTGAACATGTCAGTCTCCTTCCTGCCCAAGGGGCTCCTTCTCCCCCCAGTTCTCAGAATGAGGCTTGGCAGACAGCAGATTCAGAAGCTATTTGCTAAGCGATGAGTAGACTTCACAGAACCTGGAGAAGCCCTTGGCGGGTAGGTGAGCAAAAGTGGTTCATCGCCACCACCTGTGTTCAAGTCCTGATCCCAGCTCCTCCTAGCAAAGTTCTTGGCCAAATCGCTCAACGTCAGGGAGCGTCAGCCTTCCCCATCCGGAAAGTGGGATATTAGTACCAGGTCTGAGGTGAAGCATGATGAGACCAATGGGGAATGGATGTGCGTGTGTTGTGGAATCCGCAAATGCCAGGCAAAGGGGAGGCATATTACTCTCGTATAACGGAGTCCTAAACCACAGTAAGATCCCTGGGGAAATGATGAACTCTTGCCTAGCAGGCTATGTGTCATTTCAGAATTTTGTAAAAAGTAGTTTTTGGGATCAGTGACAGAAAGTGCCACTCCTTGATCTTTGCTATGTAACAAAGGTGGGCTGGCTGAGGACAAGAAGTGTTTTCTCTGTGGTCTGGGGGTTGTCTTGGGCACTTGTACCCTTAGGAAGGGCAGGGGTACCCAGCATCTCCATGTGGCCTGGCCAGCACAGGGCAAGTGAGCTCCATCCAGCCTCCACTGGGTGTCACTTAAACTTTGTGCTGAGCACTGCGCTGGGGCCAGAGAGATAAGCCCGCCCCTCGCTCTGCCCTGGCCTCACAGGGGGAGAGCCACAGAAGCAGGGTTCACATGCAGCCAGCGCAGCTCTCTCTGGCATAGCTGCCCATGTCTGTCCTATTTGTCCATGCTGGTGTCATATGGATTGTTAAAGATGTTGGATATCACCCTGCATGTAGGTAATGCCACATTCTAATAGTGCCAGGTACTTAGTGGAGAAGGGGGGCATGCTAGGCTCAGGGACCAGCAGGTACAGACTGGGCAGGGTGGGGGCAGCCTCCTAGGAAATCCCAGTGAAAGGGATGAAAAGAGACACTACTGACTGTCAGCCAATGAGAAGGAAGGGAAGCACTGTAATAAAAATGTACATGAAGTACTATCCCTTCATCCATCCACCTGTCTGTCCATTTCTTCCTCTACCCAGCAAACGTGGGTTGAGTGTCTACTATGTGCCAGGCACCACGTCCAATGTTGATACGAAAAGAATCAAGATTCTGTCCTGATCCTCAGGGCCTCGTGGCTCAGTGGATAGAGGCAGCCACCCGCTCATTTGGTCTTTGTGAAAATACTGTCTAAGCTCAAAGTCAGTGGAGATGTGTGTTTGTTGGTGCGTGTGCTGTGTAGGGGCCAGGGAAGGATTTAGGGGCATTGGTGTCTTGAAAGCTGAGGATGGGCAGGACTCAGGTCGGTGGAAGATGGGGAAGGAGGAAGGGAAGACAGTTCAGAGGAACGCATGTGTGAGCAAAGCCAGGAAGGCGGGCCCTTCTGGGCACGTTTGGGGACGGGAAGGGGGTAAAGTTTGCCTGGAGAGCACGGTACTAGGGTCCCTACGGAGGAGGAGTGGAGACCATGGCTATCACTCAAGTGGGGCATCCCAGGTACTAGGCCCTTTGTATCCATTACTACGCTTAACACTTGCTCCAGCCCTAGGAGGGGATCCATTTTTCCCCCTGTCCCCCACTTTACAGTGAGAACACAGGCACCTGCTGAAGGTCAAACAGCTGGTGACACCCCAGGGACTCTGATGTTTAAATCCAGGTGCTTTGGACTGAATTGTTCCCCCCAAATTCATATGGTGAAGACCTAAATCTCAACCTGATGGTATTTGGAGATAGGGCTTTGGGAGGTAATTAGGGTTAAATGAGGTCATGAAGGTGGGACCCCCATGATGGAATTCGTGCCCTTATAAGAACAAGAGAGAGAGATTGCTCTCCCCACCATGTGAGAACACAGTGAGAAGGGAAGCCAGGAAAAGAGAAGCCTGGAACCGAATTGGGTGGGAGGCACCCAGATCTTGGGCTTCTTAGCCTCCAAAACTGTGAGAAGTAAGTATCTATTGTTTAAACCCTGCAGTCTGTGGTATTCTGTTACAACAGCCTGAGCTAATACACTAGGTTTGTCTGGGCTTGCTGAGGCCACCCCAGGCGTAGGCCCTCGACAGCTGTCCCCAGGCTCCTTCCTTGATGACTGCCATTAAAAGTTCCATTCATCCTCTTCCTTGGGATGCTCCTGGCCTTGGGGTTCCTCTGAGCTCTTGGACCACCCCTGGACAAAGTTGAGCATTTCTTTCTGGCAAAGCTACGAGGCCAACCCCAGGCTGCAAAATCCAGCTCCTCCCCTGGGCTGGCTTCCCCTCAGGGAACACACCGCTCTTTAAAAGAAGCCTTTCTCCTTGTTACTTTCACGCCAAGGTTATCTGCTCAAGTATGTAAGGAGTAAATGAGGTTGTTTGGCTTATGGATACAAATAGATACTGCTTTTTTGACTTGCAAAATGAATTCCACCGTGACTGGCTCAAACTTAAGTATGCCAATGCTCAATGAACCAGTTGTCTATTTATTTCTGTTTGTGCCTGCAGACCCATTAGCAACTTTTTCTTGTTTTCTTTTAGAATATTAAATGGTACCAACATATTCTAAAAATTAGTTGATTAGCTTGTTAGGGCATATTTTAACTGCTAGCTCTGCTGAACCAAAGGAGAAAATGAAGGTAATTTTGTTTGCAAGGAATGTATGATTCGGAGCTGACTGTTGAAAGATGTGCCACGTCAACGTAATGAGGGAGTGTAATATCTTAGTTTGCATCAATATGGAAATAACCGCACGCTTTGACAGACCTGATGCTGAAGGCATCACCCGCCTGCTCATTATGCATTCTGGCTCTGATTATGAAAAATAGTGTGTTTTCTTTTAAAGAGGAATCCACATTATCAATCAAACCACACCAATTATTTCTGAACGGGATCACGGTGAAATAGACACGGGGGCTTTTCAGCTAGAACAGCGCCTGATAGGCAGGTATATCTTAAAGGGTGTGATATTTTTATTTCCTGACAGTTGTTAGTATTAATTAGGAACACTAACGAAGTATTTTGTGCGGTGGCACCCAGACAACCTGCTTTCCCTGCTATCATCTGGATCTTTATTATTTTGTTTTAATGAGCCCTGTCTTAAATAATATCAATGCACTTCTAATGATACCTCTCATCTCGCCTGATATTCCAATGCTTTTCTAACAGGGTTGTCATAGCAGGGAAATAAAGAAAGGAAGGGAGAGGGGAAAAAAAAAAGGACAACAGGAAAATCCTAGCCCATGACGAGTGAAACCAAAGCAGAGGTATGAAAACAAAATGACGCTCATTGCAAAGGGAAGTGTTTCCTTGAGTGTGAGTGTGTGAGTGTGTGTGTGTGCACGAGATCTCTCTGTGTGGGTGACATGTAGGTTTATTCATTTACTACTGCTAGAAGATTACTCACTTACTATTTTTTTCCAACCTTGCAGATGGAAGCAAAGTCCAGGGCTCAGACCAATGGCGTGTGGGCTGCTTGAGGAGGGGGCAGGTCTTGCTCATGTGTGTTCCCAGCAGGCTACTCCTGGGACCTCATGTGAGGATGTGCTTGCTAAACGGATATTGGAAAGAAAGGAGCTTTCTCCTTTGAGTTTAAAACCTGCATCTAGACACACTTGGAGAGCACATTGAAGCACACAGTTTCCTTGGACAAAACACAATGAGAAGTGTAGTAAGAGGCATGGTGGACACTGAGTGAGCGTGTGGGAATCGGGTAGACCTGGACACACTTTCGATGTGACCTTGGGCACGTTGCATCACGTTTCCAATCCGCAGTTTTCCACAGAACGCGTGGGGGTGTGAATCAGCCATCATACAGGGAAGGTGTGGGTGCAGGATGGCATTCCATCCCTGGTGGGTAATCACTCAGTAAATACTTGTTGAATGAATGAATTGGGGAAAGATCGACGCACCTCCTGGTGATCTTCCCCTTGGATTCCCCAGCACAGGGGCACATTGACTGCGGTGGTGGGGATCGTTGTGTTGTTCTAGCAGTGGAACTGCTGGGTGGTCTGGGGTGTGGGTGTGGATTTGCATGGACCTGCGTGTGCATTCCGTCGACACTCCATAACAGGTACCAGAGAAAGCCCAGAGTCCTCATTGTCACCAGGAAATGCATGCCCTTACCAAGTGCAACCCAAGGCCTCGCTATCCGTGGGCGCTGAACCCCGTCTGGGGCTCCCACAGGTGCCACTCCCCAACCACATCACTCACCCTCCCACTCCCACTGTGCCTCACCCAGGACTTTTGGGGTTGAGGGAGCTCTGACCTGTGAATCAGGTGGTGATACCCCCTCAAACACAGATGCTCTTCTCCCCTGGATCGTGTGTGCAAGGATTCCCTGTTCCCTGAGTACTGCTGCTGCCTGTGGCCGGGACACGGGCCAGGGCAGATCAGAAGCGCTAGGAGGTGAAGCCAGCAGGTCTCGGATCCCAGCCAGCCTCGGGGGAGAAGTAGAGATTTGTTGGGGGAAAGTTGGGATGGAGAGCTTGAGCCTTCATGTCCTTGCGCAGTGTATCCAGTGGGTCCCAGAGACCTAGGCCCATTGTCTGCACTTAGTCACATTTTCACAGATGCATTTGTTCAAAATAGGGGGTACCCACAATCTGCACAGAATGCATAGGATAAGACTTAGTTTCTGCTCTTTCTGGAACTTGCAGTCCAGTGGGAGGAATAAGACGCACTCTATAATGCAAGTTAGAAAGGATCACTGAATTAGAGAGGCCTGCTCCAGTACTGCCTGTGTTCTGAGCATGGAAGGATCATAGACAGCTGGAGGAAATCAAAGAGGGCTTCTTGGAAGAGGTGGCATTGTATCCATTCAACAACAAGCATTTCCTGAGCATGTCTCTTAAGTTTCCCTACTTGCCATAAGGCCTGGTCTAGAAGGTCTCTGCTCTTATGGAGCTTACATAACAGCGGAGGTGAGGCGCAGAAGCAGGTGATGAACAAGCCAAAGAGTAAACAGGAAGGATACTTTGCAGAGAGTGGTAGGTTCAGAGGATGAAGATGTCCTGGGCTATGATGAATGTGTAGAACTGGGTCCTTGGAGAAAAGATGGCGGGCACTCCAGGCAGTGTCATGAGGGAACAGCACTGGAGGATGATGGGGGCATGAAGAGTGAGAGAAGACAGGAAGTGGGAAGTGGGGCTGGAGTGAGCTTGAATGCCAGGCTCAGGAATATACATCTTATCCAGTGGGCAGTGGGGAACCAAGGGTAATCCCGCTCACGGATGGACAGTCTGTGGGCTTAGAGGCTGTGGTCTCTATGGGATCCTTCATGGACAGGACTCCTCCTTCCCACAAGCTGCTGTCACATGCACTCTTCTAACTGCAAGAACCCGGATGCTCATGAACGTCTGGCTCCCCTGTTCCATCTGCATCGAGAGGAAGAGTCAGCCATCTTGGGGATCCCACGTGATGTCTCCCATGCGCACTTGTGTGTAACTTGTACGAGTGGGAGCAGGATCCTGCTGGGCAGTCGGCAGTGTGGCAGCGTCCTGGCAAAGCTGGCCCTGGGGGATATCCACACGTTCTCAGGACCTGCCTGGCTTCATCCTCCCCGAGGTGATGCAGGCAAAACAGCTTCTGGAAGCTTTGAGTCAAACTTGTTCCAGCGTGTTGCCACTGCAGAGGAAAGTAGGAAGGCCAACCTCACAGCAAGTCCCTGCCGTTGTGGACGCTGTGATCTGTGAAGGCTCTGGCAGGGCGTGTGGAGGGTGGACGTCTCCTGGACCGGGGAGCTCGGCTTCGTGTCCCAGGGACTCCTGGGTGCCGGTTCCTAGAGAAGGCTTTCTTTCTGCAGAGAAGAAGCCTCCTCTCATCCTGCTCTGGAAAGTTCCACAATTACCCAGATTGGTCTTCACCCCCTGCCTGATCCCTTTTGGCCCATCTTGTACCAAAACCTGCTTGGAGTTGGCTGTGGGGGCACAGAGGTGGGGCTGAAGGTCTCCTGGAGATCTGCTAAGCTGGGGCACGCATTCCTACACTGGAGGGATTTCTTTAAAAAAAAAAAAAAGGTGGATCGTCATGATCATTTCTTCCCTCAAAAGTTACAAAGGCAACCCTTGGGGGCCTGCCCCTGGGTAGAATCGGAGGCGGTCTTAGTCCAGGTGGTGAAGTGGGCAGGGAAGAACGTGCACCTGAGAGCCAGCCAGGCCTGGGTGTGAGCCCCCGGCTCTACTCAGGAGTCTACAACTTTGGGGCATGCACGTGAGCTCTGTGTGCCTCGGTGACCTCATCTCTCCAGCCCAAGAGGACCGGCTGAGAGCACACAGGGGAGACAAGTGGCTCTCAGGGGTGCGCAGGAGCCAGAGAGCACTGCCGTGTGGCGCCTGCTCTTTAAGTGCTTTGTCCCTATCAGCTCATTTAATTCTCTCAGCAATGCTGGGGCTGTGATTCTACCCCTTTTGCAGGTGAGCAAACTGAAGGAGAGGTGTTCATCGTCTTTCTCCTTGTGAATTATGATCTGGCAGGAGACACCGACAGTCCCATACATAGAGCGGCTGGTAAGCACCATCAAAGGGCTGCAAAAGGCACTGGGAGAAAGGGGGGCAGGACTCACTTAGATTAGCCATGGTGGGAAGGCTTTTTGGCAGTGGTGGGTTTCAGCAAGGGACCTTGGAAACCCAGAGGAATGCTGCTGGGTGGAGATGGGAAGAGGGTGTCTCAGATGGAGCACGGGCGGTGGCGGAGGGCGGAGAGTTAGGATGTGTGGGAGGAATAGGGGTCCTGCTGAGCTGCAGCTGGGTGCCGGCTCCCTGTGTGTGCCCACGTGTGTGCGTGCGTGTGCGCGTGTGTCTGTGTGTACGTGCATCAGAGGCGTGGGGGGCTGAAAGCTCAGCCGAGCCCTTTTGAGTTTTATTCTGTGGAAAGCGGTGCTATCTCCCAGGTGCAGACTCTGAACCTGAATCACCTTTTAACTCTATTATTGAATCTGTCCATCTTTTTAATAAGATGTTTTTAATGGCAGTGAAAGCCTGCCCTTTCTGATCAAGATGGACCACTGGACTTGACATTTAATGGAAAACTGAGTCCAGGTCCGTAAGAGAAGTTGAGCAAGATGGGCACACATTCTTAACAGAGACATCCTGGAACTGGGGTGGACGGGTCTGGCCTCTGTTTCAGGGACTCTGTCAGTGCTTGGCTTGAGTCTATCTGTAGATAGAGCCAAATCACTGAGCACCAACATGGCTGGCAGCAGCACAAAGCTAGAGAGATCCTGGCTTCTCCGATAGCTTGCTGACACATCACTCCTGCTGGGAAGTTGAAAGGACATCTCTGGACACAGCTGTAAGAAGGTCAGATGTGCTAAGT
This sequence comes from Ursus maritimus, assembly GCF_017311325.1. Classification (NCBI taxonomy): domain Eukaryota; kingdom Metazoa; phylum Chordata; class Mammalia; order Carnivora; family Ursidae; genus Ursus; species Ursus maritimus. Next base: position 7,002,505 of record NW_024426885.1, on the reverse strand, counting down.
GCCCCAAGAGGTGTATGTAAAGGGCTGTGGAGGGGCAGTTGTGTCCCTTTAGGGTCTAAGGGAACAGCTCTGTGGGGCAGGTTTCCCACACCATCTGGGGTGGTCATTCTAGTTAGTGAATACAGCTTGAGCAAGATTCACCGGCCAGATCAGTGACCATCAGCCAGCAGAGTGTGGGTGCTGATGAGACAGGGGAGAAGAGGGAGGGGGTGGTAAAGGTCGGAGACCCGGAGGACTCCTGAGGAGGAGTGTTTGCCTAGGGAATGGGACCTGCAATTCTGATCCAGGGGAAAAAGGCTTTATCACAGCCTTTCCCTGGCTCAGGATTTCTCAGAAGCCTCTGAGGGCCTTGAGAAAAGAGAGGAACAAGTGGGTCAGCCTGGGCGCCCAGGTTGCCAGCAACAGAAACTAAATCCGGACTTTAGCAGCATTTATCAGAAAAGTATCCAGAATCAATAGGAAGACTGGAGACCTGGCTCAGAAATAGGCAGAAACCATGGAAATTTATTGGGGGCTGGGGTGAGTGGGAGGATGGAAGCAGAACCATGGGAATAGCCCCATGGCAGGAATGCTGGGAACATCTCCATTCCTGGACAACTGGTTTACCTGCTCAAGACCTGCACTCAGCAAGGCCTCAGCCTCAGAGCCTAGCATAAGCCACCTGTCTTCCTCTTGGCTCAGAGAAGGCAGGGCCCTCCTATCGTCCCACAGGTAGAGTAAGTTCGCACAAGGAGACTGGAATGCTTTTAGGAGAGGGAATGGGGGTGGGTGGCCCTGAGCCACACCAGAGCTGGCTAGAGATGCAAACTTGCCTGGAAAGTCTGTGGCCCATGCCTGCTTGTCTAGAGTGTTGTCTTTTGCCCTTCAGTGTGACCCTCAGAGCGTCCACGTGCCTCATACTGGCTGGTGGCATGGGGCTCTAGGCAAGGCTGTTCAAGTGCCCCGATGCTACAGAAAGCTCATGTCCTAGCCACAGCAGATCCACACCAGGGGAGAGATCTGTTCCCAAGCCTTCGCAGGAGCAAAGGCAGTACAAAGTTTCAGCAGCTTTTAAAAAGATTTTCCCAGCATAAGTCATTATTCTACCAGGAATACATGTGCTTCATGAAAACTGCAATAAAAGCTGGGAAAATATGACAAGTTATGATAGACTGAGCCATGCAAAAATGACAAGCCATGTGACAAGATGGTATTTTGGGGTTGGGGATAGAGTTAGAAATAATTACAGCATAACTGAGCACAGCTTTCCCACCCCTCTTGCTGTGCTGCTGGGGTCTTGTGTGTATAGATTGAAGAGAAGGGGAATCATTTGACTCTAATTTCAAGCCTTGTTCCTCTAATGGTTCCTTGTGGAATGACTTTAAATAATGATAATTATTACAGAGCCCTGTGCTTTGAGCTACTCTTGTCAACTGCAGCTGGGGCCTGTGGGGTTTGCCATTTCTCTCTGAGATTAGTTTGTAAGGCCAGTCTACAGATGCTTGCAGATTATTTCCTCTTAAACTTTGTAACTGCAGCTTGGGTAGGTGTCCCCAGATGAACACAGATATGTTGCGTGTGGCACTGAAGGCTATGTTTTCATAGCCCTGGAAAACAAGGTTTGCGGAGACTGATGTATACTCAAGGTCCAGGTAACAGTCCAAGAAAATGCCATTCAGTCCTTTCTTATCTGCTCAACTCTGTTCCACTCAAAGACTTGTGATGGCCATTTAGTGCATCTCTGTCCAGTGCCAGGTACCCGGCCTGGGGCCAAGGACGCAGAGGCAAACAGGACATGCTTCCCCCCTCCAGGAGTTTGCAGAAAATAAAATGGTCATAACAATGTGCCAGGCATTCTGATATAGACGTGCCCATAGGGCTTAGGAGCTAGAGAACGGATTCCTAAGCCAGCTTGGAATGGGCAGGAATCTAAGAGAGGAATGGTGCTTGAAGAGTAAGTAGGAGTCAGTCAGAAAGCAAGTGTCTGTTCCAGGCAGGAGGGTTCCCTGAGTCACCACATGGAGACACGCGAGCAGATTGCAAGTTGAGAGCGAGAAAAGGATGAAACGAAGCAGGACCCTATTTTAATTTTAAAACAATTAAGCCTTTCTGATTATAGCAATAATAAATGTTTAAAGAGAACTGTGGTTAAAATTATGGTATTCCTGTATTTTCTCCTTCTCTGTGTCCTCCTCCTTCCCTCTCTTCAATGGGGGGGGAGCTTTTTTCTGTTCATTTATCTCCCTCTCCAGAATCGGGATGAAATTGAACATATAGTTTTATATCCTTCTAGCACTTACTGATTAGGTTACAGACATTTCCCCTATCATTAAATAGTCATCATAGATATTATTTTTAATGACTTTTACTATTTTGTCATATGGATGATGTACCATCGGTTTCTAAACTGTTTCTCTCTTGTGGGACATTTAGTTTGTTTTCTGTATTTGGTCTTATAAATAAATAAATAATACTGCAACGAACATCAAGATAAGTACTTTTGTCCATATTTCTGATGATTTCTTCAGGACAAATGCCTGGAAGTAAAAAAGTGGAATGAAAGGGTATGAATGCTTCTAAGGTTCTTGGTACACATCATTCACTGCTTTCTTTAAAAGAGTTTAAACCAATTCCCAGGTAAAGATGGCAGATGAAAGACACTAATTTTGCCCCCTCTTCCCCCCAGTACAGTAAGATTTTTTTTAAGGCATAAACTTGCAAGAACATGAGAGGACCACAGCAGCACAATCTGGGAATCTGGGAAACAGATGGACAAGTGGTAGCTGCTTTAGCAGATTTGGGAAGACGGAATCCGCAGCCGGTGGTGGAGAAAGCAGAAAAGCCATTCGATGCATATGCAGCCGGAGCCTCAAAACATGCAGGAGTAGGTGGCACCGAGTGAGTGAAAGTTGTTTCAGAAGCAAGTCAGAGCCCTAGATTTCCTCCCATACTCTGTTGGTGGGGCAGGGAGAGAGTCCCACAGTCCCCTACACCTTGCATGCATTTGTACATTATTTTCTAGAGAAAGTAAAGCTGAGCAACTCTGCATCAGGCCGTTAGATCCAGTTAGGATGGCGTGTTTATCACACCTGATAGTCTAAGTGAACCTATGCAGGGTGGCTTCTGGGGCCCTCCCCGGACTCCTGGGACATAGACAGCCAAGCAGGGACCTCCAGGCTGGACACTGGAGGAATTTTCTTTAGGGAGTTTGTCCAGCACAGGAGGAAAGACTGTAAAGATACTACTGTGCAGAACTTCCAGATAAACTTCCAGGGATGTCTCTACTTGACTTTCTCTACCTTCACACTCAGAATTTCTAAGCAGATATTTAGTTCCTCATATTTAAGCATGTGAAGGTAACCAAGGATTGCCAGATGTCTAAAGAAAGTCTCTATCATGGAAGAAAGAGGCCAAAGCAAACTATCAAAAATGTTGACCCCTACCTCACACCACACATAAACCAATTTGAGTTGGACCATAATTGTAAACGTAAGAGGTACAATGAATAATAAAGCTTCCAGAAGATACCGTAGCAGAATTGTCATGACTTTGAAGTAGGCGGAGATTTTTTAAACGGGACATACAGGGGGCACCTGGGTGGCCCAATCAGTTAAGCCTGTGTCATGCTCTGTGCTCAGCAGGGAATCTGCTTGAGATTCTCTTTTCTTCTCCCTCTGCCGCTCCTCCCCTTCTCATATAAATAAATCTTAAAAAAAAATAGACATACACACACACACACAACCCACTAATTAAAAAAATAAGAGATCAACTAATTTGAGTTCACTAAAATTTAGAATTTCTGCTCCTCAAAGGACACCGTTCGTTCGTTCGTTCGTTCATTCATTCATTCATTTATATATTATTTAGAGAGACAGTGCGTGAGCAGGGGGAAGGGCAGAGAGAGAGGGAGATAAGTAGACTCTCTGCTGAGCGTGGACCCTGGCATAGGGTGTGATCCCAAGACCTTGAGATCACCACCTGAGCTGAAATCAAGAGTTGGATGTTCAACCGACTGAGCCACACAGGTTCTCCAAAGGACACCATTCAGAGAATGGAAAAATAAGCCACAGAATGGGACTAGATACTTGCAAATATCTACCTTTACACAAAGGGCTTCTATCCAGATTATATATAGAACTCCTACAAATGAATAATTAAAATCCCAGCCAATAAAAAAAGATTGTTCGAAGATTAAAAGTCTTCTAGATATGAAAAACCCAGAATAGGGATCAAAAGATAAAAGTTGAGGAATCTCACAAAAATAAAGAGAAAAGACCACAGGATGGAAAATAAGAAAGATTAGAAAATTAGTAGGCCAGTTTAGAGAGCAGGAAGAGGGAAAATAGAAAAAAATAACAAGTGAACTGATAACAATAAAAAATTTCAAAATGAAAGACACAGGTTTCAGGTTGAAAGGGCTCATGAATTTACCATGAATCACGATAGAGCCACATCATGAAATTTCAAGGCATTGAGGACAAATTATGAGCTATCACAGAGAAAAGAAATAAAATAAACCCAATACAAGAGAATAAGTCATATTCGCAGGGATGGGTGTCAGACTGGCTTTGGACTTCTTAGCTTGGAAGCAACCTGGAAGCTCAAAGACAATGAGCAATGCTTTCATAATATGGAAGGAGAATGGTTTTCAACCCCAAATTCTACCTAGCTGACCTATCAGTCAAACCTGAGAGAAGAATAAACTTATTTTCATGCTTGCAAAGTCTTAGAAAATTTATATCCCATACATACATTTCTCAGAAAGCTCTTGCAGTTTGTATGTTACCAAAATAACAAAGTTAACATAAAGGAAGATTGAGAAACAAGAAACTGGATGAGCAACAAGAGGAGAGGTGAAGAGGTCCTCTAAGATGGGGGTGGAGGGTGAACCCTGGCTAAGTACTGAACGTGGAGGGCCACGGATCAGAGCAGTGTGAGTTGAGACAGGAGTGCAGGGTTGTCGCCACCAAGATGCCTTGTGCTCTTTCACTGTCTTTTTATTTTCTGTATTAAAAATATTTTTAAAACTGTGGCAAAATATATAGAGTATAAAAGTTGCCATTGTAACCATTTTTAGGTGTATAATTCAGTGGCACAATCAAGTATATACTTTCACAATGTGGTGCAACCATCACATTTCCATAATTTGTCACCACTGTAAACAGAAACTGTGTTTTTCAATTTTATTTACTTATTTGAGAATGGGGAGAGGCAGAGGCAGAGGAGAGGGAGAAGCAGACTCCCTGCTAAGTGCTGAGCCCAATGTGGGGCTCGAACCCAGGACCCTGGGATTATGATGTGAGCTGAATTCAGACCCTTAAATGATGCAGCCACCCTGGAGTCCCTGTGAACAGAAAGTCTGTACCCTCTGAGCAGTAATTCCTCATTCTCATCTCCTCCTAGTCCCTGGCTACCTCCATTCTACTTTCTGTCTATGAACTTGAGTACTCTAGGTACCTCATATAAGTGGATGCTTACAACATTCATTTCTTTTATGTCTGGCTTATTTCATTTAGCATGCTGTCATCAAGTTTCACCGTGTTGTAGCATGTGTCAGGCTTCATTCCTTTTTATGGCTGAATAATATTCCATTTGTCTCATATTTTGTTGATCCCTTCATTTGTGGATCCTCGTCCTTGTAAATCTGGTGATGCCCACATGAGTCTTTCCTGTGTTTGGCTTCTTGGGTCATGGGCTGATGAGGTCTCTGCTGCCCACATCAGCTCTGAGTATTCATGGCGCTTCACAGCTCAGAATATTCAGTTCCCTTCACAGAGGTATTCTCTGGCCTGTCCCTGAAGGCTAGGGGTGAGTTCTGGTGAGCTCAGTGGCAGAAAACAGCAGTTCACTCCCTCAGGCTCATTCCTGCTGGACCCACGACATGTGCCCACACCCACACCCTGATACCTCACCCGGGGGGAGTCCTGCTTCCATGAATCTTCATGGCTTCTGCCACTGACATCCCCAAAGAGGCTCTAACTGATTCTCAGGGAAGCTGGAGCCAGACTCTAACCAGAGGCTTGGCCATCTTACCATCTCTTGGGGACCTTCATATAATGTGAGAGTACTGCCCTCCCAGTACACAGTCGGCTCTATGCTCCTCATGTTTCATATGAATTGCCATTCGTGCTCATTTATATCTATGTAGTTGGTGAGAAATAAGAATATTTGATTGAGAAAAAAGAAAGGTAAAACTAGCCTAAGTCTGGTCCAAGTATCCATTTCACCACACAATATATTTTGTTAGTATTTACTAATCTGATGTGACATGTAAAGGTATTACTGTTTTTGTTTTGTTTTTACGATTTTTATCCATTTGACAGAGCGAGCCAGCGAGCATGAGCACACACAAGCAGGGGGAGCAGCGGAGGGAGAGGGCGCGGGAGCCTGACACGGGGCTCCATCCCGGGACCCTGGGATCATGTGACCTGAGCTGAAGGCAGATGCCTAACCGACTGAGCCACCCAGGCGTCCCTCTTCGTTCTGATTATTAGTGAGACTGGCCATTTTTTTTAATGTTTGTCATTCGCATTAATCTTCTGTTCCTCAGCGATGCATTTTTTATTTTTCACATTAAAAGCAATGCTGAGTGGGTCGGAACAACCTTCCAGAAGAACAATTCCCACTTCCTTAGGCGCTCCCGCCCCACCCATTAGCACACTTCTGGAGGAGAGGGAGGCTGTCAAACACCAGTTATGTACTTGAACCCAATGACTGTCATCAAAAGCACAGTGCTGGTTCTCTGGAAAGTCAAAGTTGCCAAAGAATTTAACAAGCAGAAATGAGGAATCGCTGCAAAACCAGCTGGAGTGTTTTCTTCTAACTGCATCCATAGGAAGCACGTGGTCTCATGAAAGCCAAGTCCCCACCGATTTGGTGGCTGCACTCTGTGTTCAGATGCCATGTGGGAGTCCCCTGGGGGTGATGTAACCTACTGGCTGCAGCACCAGCCCCCCGAGATTTTGGCAATACTCTGCTGAAAAGTGCCCAAGACAGCATCCCACCAGTGGACAGGATAAAGACCAACTTCCACCCTTGTTTGATCGTTTGCCAAGGACTCAGCATCTCTAGATGTTCCTCCCCGCACCCCCCCTCAATGAATTCTCCAATTATCATCATATGTCTTTAAAGCAAGGAGATAATACATATATGGACACATGCCAACGTTTGTGCCACGTTGTTAATAACCAAAGGTAACTTATGTGTCCAGTGGGGAAATGGTGAAGCTATGTCCCAACCACTTGAAGGAATATCATACACTTGTTAAAATTTGATTTACTGGGAGTTTGTAATAAGATAGAAACATGCTTATAGTGTGTTGGCAAATAAAAAAAGGACACACTACTGCATTCCTATATTATTACAACCACATAAAAGAAATAAGCTATGCACAGGAAAAAAAAAATCCTGGAAGGAATCACGATGAAATGTTATACTAGTTGCTCCTAGGGAGTGCAACTATAGGTGAGAACCCCTGCCCCCATTCCTTTTATGTCCTCAATTTTCTTTAATGAGAAGATTACTACTTTTATGATGGAGATCATTTATTAGAAATAAGAAATGGGTGGATGCTCATTATCCCGCCTTCGGTAAAACCGCCAGGAGTGCCTGCAGCTTCCCCCAAGAGCTGCCTTCCCACACCGATTGCACAGACCTATCTGAGAGCAGACGTCGGTTCCTTTCCTTTGTTTCTGTTCCCTGCTCAGACGCCATCGATCTGCAATGCGTGGAGCACGTTATTGCTCGTAATGAGGAACCACACCCTTTGCGGTGTCATTCGAAACACTAGCAGTTTCCAGAAATGAGAATTACTCTCAAGAAGTGCAGCAAGCCGACCAAGGGCTCTTACACTCTGTAAAAAAGAGCAGATCTTACACTGCGACTTGCTTCTGTGCTTAACAACCAGCCCCGGTGAGGGTGTCAGATGTCCGGATTCTCTCACTCTGCCGGTGGGAGTGCGCCTTAGCACATCTTTCTGGAGGATGGTCTGGTGACATTCGAGAAGAGCCTTATGAGTCTGTATATCTTTGATGGCACAATCTGCAAATTGGGATCTCTTCTAAGGAGATAATCTGAATATTTGTAAAAATAGAGTTGTAAGCGTGTCCATCATAGAGCTTATAATAATGAATAATTGATACAACAAAAAGGAAGCTGGGTCAAAAAATTATGGTATGTTTATGTAATGGCATGTTATATTTTTGAAGAACATTGAATGAAATGAATTTTTCAAAATATATTGTTAAATAAAGTAATCAATGATCGAGTAGTATAAAATTTTGCACTGAAATACATGTGTTAATTAAAAGTAGTGGAAAAATAGGGGCATCTGGGTGGCTCAGTTGGTTAAGCGCCCAACTCTTGATCTCATCTCAGGTCTTGATCTCATGGTGATGAATTCAAGGCCTGTGTTGGGCTCCCTGCTAGACATAGAGCCTACTGAAAAAATAATGGAAAATTATATGCAAAATTGGTAACAATAACTCTGTTTCTGGATGCAGAATTAGGGGTGATTTATTTACATTCTCACTGAGATAGTCCTTCATTCAGTCAGTGAGGCGTGGCTTGGGTGAGGCATGTCCTGAATGAGGTCTGTTGGGCTACCTGTCAACTGCTTAAGAGCAGGGGCCCCAGGCACATCAGAATCCCTCAGAGCCCCAAAGTGAAGAAGCTAGACCTCAGGGAACAAGTGCTACACTAGACTGGCCAATGCCAGGGGGACTCTTGGGTGGATCACTGCTTACTCTAAAGGGATTGGAGAGAAGGAAGTCCTTGTTCTGGCCTTCCTAAAAATAGTGTATTCTGAAAACTTTTAAGTCACATTTTTTCAGTCCCATCCCTCCACGCATCCGACCATCCATCCCTCCATCTATCCATCCAGCCATCCAACTGCTCATTCATACCCTTATCTACCCATCCACTCATCCATTCACCCACCTACCTATCATCCATCCACCCAGCCCCGCAGCCACCGACCAACTACCAGCCCACACACATATTCATCCATCCAAGTTTATTTACTCATGTACCTACCCATGTGCCCATCCATTCACTCACCTGAACATACACGCACCCATCCAGCCATTCACCACCCACCTCGCCATCTACTCACCCACATGTGCACTCATCCATCCTCCATCTATCCTTCTGTTTCTTCATTCCAACAAACACTGACTGGGGATCTACAACTTCCAGACCCTGCCCTTGGATGGTGCCAAGAAAAGGACATAGCTCCCCGCAGGGAGATCAGGGTCTAGGTTGTCTCCATCGCTCACACAAATAAGGACTGTTGGCAGCGTTGGTGCGGGCTGGTAACCACATGGCAACCTGGGACCCTCCACCCAGCTTTTTCTGGGATGTGGGGAGGACCCTGGCTGAGAGATTCTGTGGGAACATGGGAAAGAAACTTCCTGGGAGGTGAAAACATTTGGGAGCGTCCTCTGACACTTGGAGGGTGGAAAGGTTTGTGCTGGGACCTGGATCCTTCCCACAGACGGCTGTGGGTACGCCTGGGGAGGCCATATAAAGCCCTTGTGCCCAGAGAAGCAGAAGAGTTTCTGTCCTCCGGGGCCATGATCTGCACTGTGAGACCAACATGGTCTGGAGACCAGATGATTATTCTAGGAATGTTCTGGATAATGTTAGAGCTCTAGCGCCTTTGGTGACTTTAGGAAGGGGGTGGAACTCCCAAAACAACTGAAATTGAATCACCTGCCAACGTGATCCATGAGGCTCTGACAAAATTAAATTTCACTCAGAAAAATAAAAGATTGACATTTCTTGAGTTTTAGTCTATGGACTAAACTTCTAGCTCCTACACTTGTTCTTCAGACATCTTTCTTGATCTCAGGGAAGGATTCAAATAGAGACCTCGGTCAAAATGTCTGGATGTTTAACATTTTAGTAGACCTGCGAGGTTCCTTTCCAAAGAGGTAGCAGTTCACACTCCCACCAACTTCCCTAAGTCCTTGTCGGCACTGGATGTTACCAACATTTCTAAGTTTTGATTCTGTGATGGGTTAAAACTCATTATTTTAATGCGTATTTCTCTGAGCATTGAAGAAGTTGGGCATCTTTTCATGTTTATTGCTCATTTGCACCTTCTCTTTTGTGACTTGATCGTTAGAATTGCAAGTATTTGCCTACAGACTCTCTCCATGTTTTGTGTGTCTCTGGGAAGTCTTTCTCAGTCGCGACATTTGGAATTAGAAGTCCGGCCCCTTGGTACCTGCCATTAGTTGAGGCCTCCATTAGAACATTTGTTTGGTTTTGTATGTGGGAAATTCATGAATTTGTTCACTTCGCTTCCAGCTTCCTTCCTCAAAAGGTCGTGGGCTGCGTCATATGTGGTGTTTATCTGTGTCGTCTGCAAGACCGAACTTAATGGCAGAGATTGTGACCTATTTAACTTATGCTTATTCCTTCCAGTAGTTAACCAAGAGCTCTGCATGGAGGTCTCAAAGAATTTCCCCACGCGTTATTTAGTAATCATAAAGGTTGTTTAGAAGTACCTGTTATGGTAGAGAAATTTGGCAGACAGCGCCTTAACCAAGTGATCAGAGCCAACGTCACCAATAGGGGGATGACCATGTGTATTTAGGACTGTTGTCACTCGCATGGCAGTTTTGCTCAAAATGCATGGCCTGAACCTAATACCACATCCAACAAATTTCGACCGGAGAACATGCTACAAAACAACCGACCTGTTCCCTTCAAAGCCATCAGTGTCACCGAAGGCAGACAGGCTGCCGGTGCGCTTCAGGTTAATGGAAACCAGAGCCAGGATAGTTAACACAACACACACCCGTGGGCTGGATCTTGAGTTAGAAACACACTGCTCTAAAAGGCATTCTTGGGACGATCGGGAATTTGGGTATGGCTTCTACGATGGCAGTATTGGGCCAAGGTAAACTTTCCTGAATTTGATAATTATACTGTGATTACACAAGTCTTTTTTCTTAATCTATGCAGAAATACTTAAGGGGTGACAGGTCACGGTTCCGCAACTTATTCTCAATTAGTTCAGCAAAAAAAAATTTCCATAACACATGAGATGGGGAGAGAGAGAGAATGGGAGAGAGCGCACACGTGCATGCAAATGTGGCTAAGTTGATGAATGCAGGTGTGCAGGTAAAGGGTGAATGAGCGCTTATCACGGCACTCTTGCAACTGTGTGTGTGTGTGTGTGTGTGTGTGTGTGTGTGTGTGTATAGGTTTGGCATTTCCAAAATAAAATGTTATTTCTTATGTTGGGCAAGATGACCAACATCCTCTCAGTCTGTATTGAAATCAGGTGTCTTTTCTGGAGTGGGCCCACTGTTGGGGGACAGGATTTAGCACCTACCAGGGGTACTGTCTGTGACATAAATGGAGGCTCCTAGTAACTTCGCTGCATCAACTTGCATGAGATTCATAGGGAAATGGGGTTTAGAATGCTTCCTAATTCTTCTTTAATATCATCTCATTTACTCAACCCAGCATCGATTTATCTAAAACCAAACTCAACCACAGAGCTGCTGTTTAAAGAGAAGTTGACATCTGGCCATTTTCCAGATCTGATGAGCTCAGGAGGCCATTCCAGAAGATACTGTCCCAACACTTAGATTTGTGTCACGTACTGGTTCTGTTTTCAGTTACACACAGATGTAATTCACAGATGCAGCCCACAGATGTAACACACAGTAACTGAGGGTTACTTATAGATGTCTCTGCTGATCAAGTTAACGGAATAATTCCTCTCTTCTTCACCCCAAGTTTTGTAGATATGCTCCACAGAAAGCTTTTTGCTTGCCAGACATGGAATTAAGATTAATGGAAGAAGTGTGATTTACAGTGGCACCGTAGCAGTGGGCGACCGACAGCTGACAGGTGACAGATGAAGCAGCAGAAAATCCAGAATCCACGTGCATCTGACCTCTGCATAAATTGGATACTCGCTGGGAACATAGCACATTCACTGCAACATTTTTTTGCGTTAGTAGGGCTGTTTTTAAAACTGAGACACTCTATCTGCATTCTAAGCACTTTGGAGGAAAACTGCGTCTCCTCACAGCCAGGATGGCTGGGGATACTGGGTGGAGAGAGGAGCAGAAGGGAGGGGCACAGCTCCGTGGGTCTGGGGCGGCTGATCTCCTGGCGAGAACAGTTCAGGAGGCTGAGTTGGCACAAGGCCAGCAAGGGCCTGGGGGTGATGGTGAGGACAACAGGAGGTGGCAGGGAAGGAGTGGGACAACTAGCTGGCCGGGTACGCAGGCAGCGCTGTCTCGTGGTGCCCATGCTGGGCTCAGCTCTATGGGCATTCTAGTTCCGGGGCACTGATGAAGAAAACATGGGGGCTTTTGAGAGGAAAACGCCACAGATGAATACAGGGGAAAGGCTGGTCAGTAAGGATCTGGTAAATGGTCCCGGGCATGGAATTACTTAGTCTGTAGAAGAGCTGAGTGTGGGATTTGGCCTGATACTATGAGCCATGCCTCTTCAGACATGGGAGAACAAAAGTGGACATTTGGGGGACAGAGAGGGGGCCACAGATGAAGTCCCTCCCACACTGAGGGCAGACTTGATTAGTGGCTCCAGACGTGGATTTCACAGGCTAGTGTGATCAGGAACACAAAATGTCAGGCACTGACCTTGAGTGGACAATTATTTATTCAAGTCAGGAAGACATTTACAAATCACAAACTCACCTTCTCCAGTCCCCATCCTTTCAGAAAACGGGGGAATTTCCACCACCGTGAAACAGGAAGGACTGAACCTCAGAAGGGAGGACAGTGCTTTACGCTGAATATATTTAGTTTGGTAGGAGCACACTTCCGTTTCTCTTTTTGCTTCAAACCAATGCAAACTTCACCCAGTGTGGCAGATGCCCTGGTCTCATGGCCACCTCAGCTCACAGCCCGGGAGCCCGTGGCTTCCAATGGGGCAATTAACCAGAGGGCCCCAAGACTCTCACCTGTTAGACTCTGTAGCATGGAGAGCCCTGGCCTTCTAATTAACAGGAACAGGGACGCCTTTGTCACGAGCTAACAAAGGGACTGAGGTGATTGGAGGCAGGTGACTCCTGCACTTAATGTGGTGATTTGATTTGTGACCTTTGGTCTCCATTTTAAGCAGAAGAATGAACAACTATAATTGTGTACTGTGCTATTTTTTCTGTATCTAACCTTCAACATTACCTCCAGGAGAATGCCCGATCTTCCCTGGCCCCAGGAGAGGGCTACCTTGTTTATACATTTAATTCTCCGTTCTCCTCTCCCTCCCTGAGCTGACATTTTCAGCTGGAATAGAAGAAGGGACCTAAGTGTAGGTAAATTGTGAAGTTTCTGTTTTTTGACTCTGAGCTGAAGACTTTCTTTCCTGTCTTGGAGGATTAGAACTATCTAGCTGGAACTATTTAAAAATTCTGGCCCCACAGCCTTTAAGCAAATGTTGGGGGCCCATTGGGGCTGACCCCCCCCCCCCACGTGCACCAGCCCCTCGCTCCATGCAGCAGCAAGCCGTGTCAGGAACTGACCCAGATCAAGGGCGACTGACACCAGCTGAAAGGTAATTCGTTCCCCCTTGTCAGTGAATGAGGACTCCATTCTGTCCATTGAGACTTGAGTTTTTCTCTGACAGCGCCTGAGAAAGTTCTTCCTCCCTTGGAAGAGAGCCAGGACTTTTTCCCTCTGAAGGCGAGCAAAGAAGTTGCTTACAATAAGGAGTGAGCCAGCTGGAGGAGGAAACCCATGCTGAAGATGTGGACACAGAGACGGGAAGACACTGGATCTTGGTGGCATGGGGCTGCTGGTCAACTGGCCTGATGTCCTATTTACCTTGATTCTGGTGTCTTATGACCCAGTGACTTCAGTTTGGGCAGAGGTTTTGTTTTTTTGGCAGCCAAAAGCCTCCTAACTGATACCACAACCACCTGACTTCTTTCCACTGGTTTAGCTTGAATAGGCATTCTGCTGCTCATGAATTCCTCCATATCTTTTCCCACCTTCTCTGGGGACTTGTGTGTCTGCCCAGAACTGTTGAAAAAATTGATGAGTGAGTCGTCCCTTTTCTTTCCTGGGTGTCCCAATTTCTTCTCCCCTATTCAGACTGTCTGAGCTTCATATCCTCCAAGATCCAGTCAAATATCATTTCTCCGAAGAGCCTTTCTGAATCCCAAGAGGAGGGTCATTCACACCTTCTTTGGTGTCTCCATTGTGCAGGGATTAAGGGGGCCACAAGCCAGGCAGCTTCCAAGAGGTCAGCATTATCAGGACATGGTTTCAGCTGTGTGTGACAAAGACCTAACACTGGTGGCTTAACCAAGACAGGTATTTATTCTCATGTACATCAAAGTCTGAGCAGGAATGCGGCTCTGCTCCATGGAGTCATCAGGGTATGAACACTTTCTCTTCTGTGGCTCCACAGCCCCTGCTGTGTTGCTCTTGTCTCCATGGTCTAAGATAGTTGACCACCACGTCCTTATTTTGGCCAGTAGAGGGGACAAAGGAAAAGTGGAGGGTCTTTCCCTTCCCTTTAAGGATACAACTTTACTTCTAATCACATTCTGTTGACTAGAACTTAGCCTCAGTTAGCTGCAGGGGAGTCTGGGAAGTGTAGTTTTTATATTCGTGGTGGTTGTGTGTCTAGGGAAAAGTTTGATGACAGTGGAAGGAGGAGGGATTCGGTATAGGGGTGACTCAAAGTTTCTATAAAATATCATTGGCATCAATCACAGATCAGTGCTAGTTAGTTATAGGACTCCTTACCCGACAGGTGAAATATAACTTGGTTCCATTCTCACTAAAAGAGAAAGCCAGTGCAATGGAAAAATTCTTGCTTGTGCCAACCCACTGAGTGATTTCTGCACCTGGCCCAAGCAAGGCCCAGGGCAACCTTAGGCCACACCCTCCATGTGAGACCCATCGGTGACAGGTACCTGGACCTGGCAGTCTCAGGATACCAACATTCTGAAGCCATAATAGTGCGTGGCATGGTTCTTTTTACTGTGAATGAGGGATCTCTCCCATTATCTACATCTCACACAGTCTAATATGACTCCGCCCCCCTCAATACTACTTGCCCAGTTTGGTAAATTGCAGAACCAAACAGAAAACGTCGATAGGTGCTATAGCAATGTAGGAAATGTCCTGCTGGCAGCAAAGCCTGGACAAGAACTTTCCAGCTCATGTTGAATGAGACTTCTCGGCTATCTCCATGCAGGACACCTCTATGCTTAGTACACATGAGGGAACTAATGTTCTCCAGCTTGGGGTCTCAAAAATCTGCTGAAGGAAAGACAGTGCCAGATAGGCTCTAACATATGTTCAGTACCTGCAGTGGGTTGCTTATTTCAACCATAAAGAGAGGCTCTCCTGTTCTTATTAATAGAAAAAGAATTTCTTCCCTCTTACCAACTGTAAAATATTTAAAATGTGTTGTTTTGAAGGAGGGGCCAAACAATGAATTAGCTTGCACCAGGTAAGCCACGTGTCTTTACTGGATCCTGATAGACTCTGGGTTTTCATTATTTGTTAATAAACACCCCCTCCCTCCTGCTCCTGGACTTTAAGATCTTTGAGGCCAAGAATGCCTTAACTCTCAATATCCCCAGATATTGGGGGGATACCTGGAAGGCCCTCAGCAGGCAGAACACTGGTCTAGGCAGATCAGCATTAGGGTCTGGATGAAGATTTCTTTTGGAGAATGACAGTCATCTTATGGAAATTTATAGCCCACATTTGAATTCCAGAGGCCCTGAGAAAGCTTGCTGTAAATAACTCAATTTAACTTTGTTCACTCCGGTGTGTCCCAATCGTACACGATCATCCTTCTTTGGGGTTATACTTCAATATTATTGCTGTGATGTATTTCAAGCACATGTTAAGCAGAGAGGCCAGCAGAAGTACCCTTGTGCCTATCACCCTGCATTCAGTCTTAATATTTTGTCATACTATTTCAGAGTTTTAAAAAAACTCAGCATCCCTTTTCATGTAACACTTTGGAGGTCACAAGGAACCTACAGTGGGAAATGCTGGCCCAACAAGCAGGATCCCCCATAGTCCTGCTCTACACCACTGCTAATGAGCCCTCCTGGACGACTGCCATGGCAACGCCATCTTTCCTCTCAACACCTTCATCGACTCCCATGCTTCCCAAGGAAAGTCTCCACTTCCATTCACCCAGGGTCTTAATTCTTCAACCTCAAAGGCACCTTCTGAGCTGGGGAGTCCTTCTCGTGGACGGTACATGCTGGTGTTCAGAAGCACGCGTTCACAGCATTCCTTTTGCCTCACCCTGGCCCTTTTTCTTGCCTCTAGAAAGTCTGCCCTTTAGCAAGGCACTGCTCAGAGGCCACCTCCTTCGTGATGATTTACTGGATCACCCCAGCCTCTGCATTTCTAGAGGCTGATTTGTGTCATGTCTCTGCAGACACTTGGGGTGTTGTGGGTTTTTTGGTCACTGCTGTATTCAAGCCTTTTAAGGCAAGGACTCTGTTTCCTACAACTTTATCTTCTGTAGCTCCTGGTATTTGGTGTGGCCTTGATAGAGTGTGATTGAATGAATGAATGCGAGAATAAGTGAATACAATAGGGATCCCCTTGGAATGGTCTTGAGGGTTAGAATTTGGAGCGTGGGGTGGAAAAAACCCTGAGTGGCCACAAAAGCAGTGGTTCAGGAAAACTGGGCTCCCGCAGGGGTTTCAGCCTAGGAAACTGGAGGAATGGTGGCCCCTGCTGGCAAGAGGACCACCAGCAGGAGCATGGCCTGGCTGGGGCAGAGGGTGCAAGGCCAACCCTGGACTCATCCGTGTGCAGTGACACTACTGAGCCAGAGAGGGAAGGGTTAATTTGGAGGGGGATGCCCTGAATGAAGTGCCAATAAACCCAGCCCATGCTGCACCAGTGGGCTCACTTTGGGAGTTATCATTTTGGATGAGGCCAGCAGCTAGCAGTCTCAGCTTTAATGATCTCCCCAGAAGTGCAGACGTGCACTACACCTCCCAAGGCAGACCTAAGTGACCAGAGTAGGGTTGCAAAAGTTAAGTGTATAATTGTCATATGACTCTACAGTTCAACTCCCGGGCACATACCCCAAAGAACGGAAACCAGGTTTCAGAAGAAAATTTGTACACCATATTCACAGCAGTACTATCACGCTAGTCTAAAGGTAGAAACAGCCCAAGTGTCCATTGACAGTTGGATAAAAACATGTGATCTTTCCACATATTGGAATATTATTCAGCCATTAAAAAGGACAAAAGTCCTGACACACACTACATCATGGATGAACCTTGGAAACATTATGCCAAGTGAAATAAACTAGACACAAAAGACCATGTGTATGATTCCATTTATAGGAAATATTCCAAACTGGTAAACCCATAGAGACACAAAGTAGATTAGTGGTTACCAGGGGTGAGGGAGACGACAGGATGGAGAATGACTGCTTAAGGAGCACTGAATCTCCTTCAGGGATGATAAAAATGTTCTGGTACAGGTAGAGGGGGTAGGTGTACAACACTGTTAATGTACTAAATGCCACTGACCTGTATACTTTGAGATGGTTCCTTTTACATTATGTGAATTTCACCTCAATAAAAAAAGTAAAAATCAGTGAGAAGGAGGTGGAACTTGGGAATCCTGATCTTGGGATGATGATGGCTCCTGTTAGGAGAGCACTGGAGAAGAGAAGTGGCCGGGGATCTGGAGGGGTCAGTGGAACCAGAACGGGAAGCCCAGGATTGGCCAGAGAAGTAGGAGAATCGCTGAGGTTCAGGGCCCCAGGAGCCGGGGAATGGGGTATCAATAGGACGCAGGTGGCCAGCAGCGCTCAGCCAGGTAGAACAGTTAAAGAAAGAGAAGCGGTAGAAAAGGTCACTTGGTTGAATTATCCAACATATATTTACCGAGCTCCTGTGGTACGCCAGGCTCCATGCTGGTTATGGGGATTTCAGTGTTTTTTGAGGAAGTGGTTTTAGTGGAGTGCTGGGGAGGGAAGCCAGGTCTTAGGTGTTTTGGGTGGAGATATGTGGAGAAGAAATGGAAGTACCACATACAGAGGGACAAGAGACTGGAAGTGGAACTGGACAGGGCCCCAGGATCAAGTGAGAATGTCCATGCTAAGAAGGTGGATTCAGGGAATCATTGACAATGGAGGGGAAAGACCCCAAAAGAGGAGGAAAATGAAGGAGCCAGAGAGGGAAGGGTTAATTTAGAGGCGGATGCCCTGAATGAAATGCCAACGAGAGCCTTCTGAACCCAGCCCATGCTGCGTCAGTGGGCTCACTTTGGCGGTTACCATTTTTTTTTAAGATTTTTTATTTATTTATGTAACAGACAGACAGACAGCGAGAGAGGGAACACAGCAGGGGAGTGGGAGAGGAAGAAGCAGGCTCCCAGCAGAGGAGCCCGATGTGGGACTCGATTCCGGAATGCTGGGATCATGCCCTGAGCCAAAGGCAGATGCTTAGCTTAACGACTGCACCACCCAGGCGCCCCTGGGGGTTACCATTTTGGATGAGGCCAGCAGCTAGCAGTCTCAGCTTTACTGATCTCCGGCCCAAGGATGAGGTGGCCCTGAGGGTGTGTTGGGCATCAAATGCTCTTAACTGCTCTAAGCGCCTTCGGGGTGTCCCATTACTGTCTGCCAGTCACGCATGCTCTCTGAGTTATCCAACCAAGGGGCACCTGGCAATTTGCGACCATTTCTCTCAGATCACTGAGGCTCAAATTAAGCCCAAAGGTTTGAAGAATGTCATGATAGTTTTGATGTCTCCCTGCTACCACTCTGCTGGCCAACAAGCGTTGGCATATGTGACTCCATTCTGTCCAAAACTAATTCAGTGCTTAAGAACGTGAGCGCTTTCCAAAGACCATCTGTTTACTCTTCTGCTTAAGGAACTCCACTCTCCCACAGCCTCCTAGGATTGGATTCAATAAATTCTGACACGGAGGGATATTTTTTTGGCGGGCCTGGAAACTGAATGTTTTCCAAATGGTACATTATTGATATTAAAACCGATTTGTGCATCGCCAGCCATCAAAGAAATGTACTAAATAATATCTCCAGGAATGAAAAGGAAATTGAAAAGCCTGTCCACACACATTTGTCAGCAAAAACACTAGCCTACACCATAAAACTCAGCAAGAGAGAAATCTATGGATCCCTACACACAAACAAAAGCTCCTTAGGTATACTCTGACTTAAATCCACCAAATTCCATCTAGGAACACCTGACATAAAACAAGCTGTCCTAGGCAGCCTTGGCTCTGCTCCCCTCTCCCAGCATGTGTGGCCACCATGGAATGTGCAAGGCACAGATCTGGAGTGAGGGAAGCTTGCCTCTGAATCCCAGTCTCCACCTCCCACCTCCCAGAAGTTGTGGTGTGATCCTACACGAGTTACTCAAACTCTCCCAAGTTTCCTCCTGAATAAAATAGCCTTCTCATAAGATTGGCTGAATAGTACATCTTACTTTCATTTCCTTTTCTACTGCTCTGTGCCCCCCAGCATATGTGGGCACTGAGAAGGACATGGGACCAGCACCCTGTCCTTCTGTTCATCCTGCTTTCCCTGGGGTTGGTTTGCTGGCTGCCTGTTTGCTATCTCAAAGAATGTGATTTTCTACTACAGAAACATGAAACCGAGTAGGAGATATTTAATCAACGTTTTGTTGAATGCATAAGGATTGCATACAGGATAATTCAGTGAGTAACTTAAGTAAAGCAATGGCATAAATATTTAAAGACTCATTGAGGATGCAGCTGTAAATCTGTATTGATTGCTACTGCACGGTTTATTGAATGTTATAAATTTCTGTACATCATCACAATGAAGAAGGACAGATCTCCCCATGATTAGAAGGCAGGCATGATTTCCATCGGTCATGGAGAGTGATGTGTAATATCTGCTTTGTCATTAAAAGGGATTTCCAGGCTGGTCAAGGGGCTTTTGGTGTGCTTCCAAGAGTGGATGACTGCAGCAGATTTCTTTTGAATTTTATAAAACCTAAATATCAGACAGTGGTTTTAAGCGAGAATCACCAATGGTGTATCAAGTATTTGACTTAACATTTACGTCTAGAATAGATCAGTGACAAGTTTTATAGGACTTTAATTTTAAAAAACCCATCAGGTCCACGCAAATGTGCAATAGTCCAATTTTAACCAGGTGGGGCTACCAGCTCAGTCACACGGGCTGACCCTGGAATAAGGCTTCTGGGATCATTTCTGTGGGTAGGTATAAGCTTCTAATAAATGTGTTTCTGTAAGGGAGATTGTAGCTATACACTGGCCTTTCTCTGAATCACAAACCCCATATGTTGTGCCCAATTAAAGGCTAGGCAAATTCAAGTGCATCTACCTGATACATGTTCCTAGACTACAAAATTAGTCTAATGGGCAGTTACAATTTATGTTATGATAATGCTGTCTCATGGTGGTTTTGGAACTAGTGAATTTTAAGTGTTTACTGTCTGACCTATATTTCACAAAACATGGAGGCAGTTGAAAAGGTAGAATAATGTATCATCTAAAGCAAAACAGAGGAGAACAGCTTCATGATCATGGGTTAGACAAAGATATCTCAGGATACATACATTCTCACAAATGCTATCCACAAAGGAAAAGATTGCCAAATTTGACTTCATTAAAATTAAGAACTTAAAAAAATTGAGATGTAATTAAAATTAAGAACTGTTGCTCATCAAATATGCTATTGAGTGAGTGAAAAGGCAAAACGAAGACTGGAGAAGATATTTGCAACATATACGTCTGACAAAGAATTTGTATCCAGAATATAAAAAGAGCCCCTATAAGTCAATAAGGAAAAGACTTGAACGGTTACTTCACAAAAAATAATGTTCAGATGGCAAATAAACATGTGAGAAGATGCTCAACTCACCAGGAAATGCAAATTAAAAACATAATAAGACATCACTGTACACTCTCTAGAATGGCTAAGACTAAAAAGACTGTTAATACTGTTGGTGAGGATAAGGACCCTCACACATTGCTCATGAAGAGCTCATTGCTATAATCTCTTCGGAAAACTACTTGAAAAAAATCTGCTAAAGTTGTGCAACCATATCTCCTATGACCCGGTAATTAGATTCCTAGGTATATACCCAAAGACATAAGTTTATCTCTCCCCCAAAAGAATGTACAAAAATGTTCATACCAGCTTTATTTAAAAATTGGAAACAATCTAGCATACAATTTAATATACAGAAATCTGTTGCTTTCCTGTACGCTAATAATAAAGTAGCAGAAAGAGAAATTAAGAAAAAAATCCCATTTACATTTGAACCAAAAAATAATAAAATACCTAGGAATAAACTTAACCAAGGAGGTAAAAGATCTATACTATGAAAACTATAAAATACTGATCAAAGAAATTGAAGATGACACAAACAAATGGAAAGATATTCCATGCTCATGGATTGCAAGAACAAATATTGTTAAAATGTCCATACTACCCAAAGCAATCTACAGATTTAATGCAATCCCCATCAAAATACCAACAGCATTTTTCATAAAACTAGAATAATCCGAAAACTTGTATGGAACCACAAAAGACCCCAAATAGCCAAAGCAATCTTGAGAAAGAAGAACAAATGGGAGGTATCACAATCCCAGATTCAAGTATAAAACTGCAGTAATCAAAACAGTATGGTACCGGCATAAAAATAGACACAGAGCTCAATAGAACACAATAGAGAGCCCACAAATAAACCCATGCTTCTATGGTCAATTAATCTTTGACAAAGGAGTCAAGAATATACAATGGAGAAAAGACAGACTCTTCCACAAATGGTGCTGGGAAAACTGGACAGCTAAATACAAAAGAATGAAACTGGACCACTTTCTTATACCATACATGAAAATAAACTCCAAATGAGTTAAATAGCTAAATGTAAGACCTGAAACAATAAAAATTCTAGAAGAAAACATAGGCGGTAATTTCTTTGACATCAGCTATAGAAACACTTTCTATATGTCACCTGAGGCAAGGGAAACAAAAGAAAAATTAAATTATTGGGACTACATCAAAATTAGAAGCCTCTGCACAGCAAAGGAAACCATCAACATAACAACAAGGCAACCTACTGAATGGGAGAAGATATTTGCAAATGATGTATCTGGTAAGGGATTAGTATCCAAAATATACAAAGAACTTCTACAGCTCAACACCAACCCCCCCCCCCCCCCCGATAATCTGATTAAAAATGGGCAGAGCACCCGAATAGACATTTTTCCAAAGGTGACATACAGCTGGCCAACAGACAAGGAGAAGATGGTCTACATCACTCATCATCAGGGAAATGCAAATCAAAACACATGTGTCTCAGAATGGCTAGAATCAACAACACAGGAAACACCAAGTGTGGGAGTGTTGTAGGCATTCTATTTCCTGATCAGAGCGATGGTTACTTAGGTGCATATATAGTAAAAACCCATCCATCAAGAGAACACTTAAGATTTGTGCGCCGTATTGAATGTACGTAACAGTGCAATAAAGATGTAAAAGACAGAAGTCAGCAGTGTGCTAGCAAATGTTTAACAACCAATTCCACACGGGGAAAAAATCCCCACCTTGAGTTCTAGTGTTTGCTAATTTCCCTGGTGTAAATATTCTCACCATAGCCAATTTCAAGCTGCACTGATTTAAGAATTGGCAACAAAATTCCCAAAAATTTAACACTCAGCTCTCACCAGTTTAAACTTCCCACCACTGTGGAAATGATTGTATTATACTTTTGATGGTTCTCAAAGCTGACCTACTCCTCTTTCAAGCTTTTGAAATTAGTTAGGAGACCAGCCTGAGGTGTTTATGTAACCTGCTTTAAAGTATTACCATTTGTAGCTTCTTATGTGTTTGACTCAGGATTCTCTTGATATTGAGAACCCAAAATAAAGAAATTAATTGATTGCTGTTGCTGATACTGCAATCTTCATCTATAGCTCCTGGCTTTAATTTTTGTGTGATTATAAAAGCCTTGTTGTTTTTATTTTAAAAGAAATACTATAAAAATTGAATTTATAAAGTATTTTATATATGGAGGTATGAACTATCCAGGACTATTTGGGCTGCAAACCATAAAACACAACTAAAAAAGGGGGGGCAATATATTTACATTTGTAACTGGGAAATCTTGAGGGAAATCAGGAATGGCTGGATCGAGGGGTTCAAATAATGTTATCAGAGTTCTGTCACTTTTTCTACCTCTCAGCTTCTTTGCCTATAGCTGCTTTTATTCCCGAGCGTGTTCTTTTCATGTAGTGAATGATAGCTGGCAGCTGAACTTATATTCTCCTTACAGCTCCTGATCCCAAAGAGAGAGAAAAGTTTGGGAAAGACTCTAATTGGCCTGACTTAGATGAAGCATCCATCTTTGAACCAACAATTGTGGCTAGGGATATGGGGTTCTCTCACTGGCCTCAGTGCACCCGTCTTGGGGCTCTGGTGGGTGTGGGGGAACAAGAGCAGCCTGGGGTCACATGGACTGTGATCTATCTACGGAGTGACAGAAAGATGGCTCTGCAGAGGGAGCGACGAGGTGCAGGTAGAGATTGAGCAGTGTGTGGCATGTAAAATGTCATTCAGATAGAAGTTCTGGCCACTACGAAGACATTTGGAAGGTAAAGCTCACAGGCAGGGAGAAAGAAAAACTCAAGTCAAAAGAAGTCATGTGACTTGGAAAGGGAAGGGAGTTTAAGGATAGAGTGAGGGGTTGGGTGTCAGGGATCATAAACCGTGCAAAGACCTGAGTGCAGCAGGTGGAGAGGGTTCCTGTATCCAACCAGGTCCTGTAGACCCCCTTATACACCCCCTGTGGGGGCAGGGCTTGCTAACCCTGACCTCAGCAAGCCTTGAATGCCGGGACAAGTAGACTCGGTTCAGGAGACAGTGTGGACTCAGGGAGCAGATGTACGAAACACTAGTGGAGTGACTTGGTTAGGGGGAGCTCTTTAACCTCTCTGAGCCTCTGATTCTTCACCTGTAAATTGAGAATTATATCCACTTTGAAGGGTTCTTGAAAGGACTAGAGCTAATCTAACACTTATTAGCCAGGTGAGCGTGAACAAGTTATTTAAACTTCTCCAAGGCTCTTTCTCTGAGTCTATAGAACAGGACAAGTAATGGCACCACCTCACAGAGCTGGAAGGATTAAATGAGAAAATCCACGTACACTACACAAACAAGGCCCAGGACACTGCATATAATGATAATAGTAACAACAGCTACTCCACCCAGAAGTGATCCGGTAGTTTTACTCAGCCAGAAGCTATCATGCCTCCTCTGAACCCCCAGCCTCTCCTCTGGCAGTTACCAGTTTCCACCTCGTGTGAGAGGTGTGCAGTCTGTGTCTGACCTCCCGTCCCATCCTCTGAGCTCTATTAAGGTAGAAACTGCATCTTCCTCTTCCCATGGGGCTTTATGCCTAGCAGGTGCACTGTAAATGTATGCTGAAGAAATGAATGAATGGAAGCTCATTATGATGAAGAGAACCAGAAGATACCTAGAAGGCAAATTAGCAATGGGAATGTTTACCTTGAAAAAGCAAACCCTGAGCAAGAGTTATATCTAGTCACACAGATGAACCTCACAAGATAGAATTGCAGTAAAAAAAAATTAAGTTGGAGAGTGGGGACTATTCCATGACATCATTTATGTAAAATTTTAAAGGCACAAAATGTTTTCTATAAAGGGTCAGGTCGGTGAGAGTATGACCTAGCAGTACAAGGATGAGCACTGCCCGCGGCAGGGTCTCCTCTGGAGGCGTGAGGGTGGGTCTGCATGTGTTGACGGTCAAAGGAGTATAGCTTTATCTGGAAGGGCTTATTTTTTTTAAAAAAGGACAATGGGTTTTAAAAAATATTTAAAAATAATAAACAGGCAAAAACTGGGGGGGGGCAAATATGGCAAAATATTAATAAGTTGTTGATTCTGGCTGCTGGGAATCTAGGGTGATAAATATTTTTATTATTTATCATGTTAGATTTAGTTTTTATATTATTTATTTTTATATTTTAAAATTTACTCTAAATTTATAAATTTACTTAAATTATATCTTATTAACCAAATGATTATCTTACCCGCAGGTAAAATGGCACGCTATACAAACTCAAAGCTACAAACTGTTATACAAGAGAAGATCCTCCCCACCCCCACCCAGATTCTCTCCCTACAGTCAACAACTGTTACCAGTTTCTTAGGAATTTTTCCAGGATAGAGTCTAAGTTTACACAGTGTGTTTTTTGCACAAATGGTAGCATTCTACACACACTATAACTTACTCTTTTAAACCTGACAGAGCATCTTGAAGATAGTTCTATGTACATACAGAGATTCTGCACTTTTTTAAAAAATAAAAGGTTAACAGTATTTCATTTAATGTAATATGTAATGTACCATAATTTTTTTAAGGCAGGTTCTTATTGATGGTCATGGAGTTTGCTCCCAATTATTTGCTATTAAAACAGCGTCCCAGCAAATACATTGTCCGTGCCTCTGTGGGCATGTCTGTGAGCTGATCTGTAGGAGCAATCACTACAGGCAGAACCGCTGGGTCAGAAGGTGCGCGCATTTACATTTTTGACTGATATCACCAAATTGTCTTCTATACAGATCATTCTAATTTATCCCCCACCATCAGGGTATGAGAAACTGTATTCATTATCAGTAATGATAGGCGCAAAAGTTTGTGTTATTTAAAGCATTAAAACAGAACAGAACTCAAACAATCCCTAAGTTCTGAGTCCCAGGAACTGCAGAGACGTGTAAGAATCATGTGCATCTGCTTTCAGAATTGGCAAGCATTAACAGCAGAAGATGGGGCACGTTTTAGGTAAATATTATGGCTGATGAATTTTGTTCTTGCTGGGCTTCAGTCCACGTTATGTACCTGCACTGCTAAAATTTAAAGTATTTTAAAATCAGTTTATGTAGCATAACATAAGCATTCTATAACCTACTCAGTCTCCATTGGTTTATTTTGAAAGCCCCCCCTTATAATTGCCTTGTTTAATATACCATGTATTTTAATTATCCGATTTATGGAGTTTGGGAAAACCTAAAAAAATTGGCATGTGTCAGAACGTTAACAACCTATTCAGCAATTTTTTTTTAAACCAAAGGCCAAGAGGATAACTGTATCAAGTATATACTATACACACGATTTCTTTAGAAGGTTTATTTCTGCTCCGTTTCAAACATCCCCATTGTCTAAATGATAGATTTTTATTTTAATTAGTTTTAAATTCCAGTAGAGTGATCTTAATGTTTAAGAAGATGTTGGCAGTTGACCGATAATAAACCATGAGTCCAGCTCCATCAGTGAAGCTGACAGCCACACAATGGCCTTTGAGGACTGAGCTTTGGCCCCAGACTTTGTTGTACCAAGTCAAGGCCAATAAAATTTCCTGCTTTGGAAAGAAATGAGAAGTCTGGCACGTTCTTCAAAAGTGTTTTTGGTTTTTTTGTTTTGTTTTGTTTAAACATGGAAAAGGATGTAAGTCAAGGCAGCAAACATGATTGAGGCATAGAAAACTTTCCAGTTGCAATGGATGTCAAAATCTCAGCAAGCTCTTCTGTAGATGGCAACAAACTGATTCTAAAATTTATATAGAGGCAAGAGACCCAGAAAACCCAACACAATATTGAAGGAGAAGAACAAAGTTGGAAGATTGACACTACTTGACTTCAAGACTTAACTATAAAGCTATAGACAGTGTGATATTGGGGGAAAAAATTAAGAAATGGATCAATGGAACAGAATAGAGAGAAATATTGACCCACATAAGTAGTCAACTGATCTTTGAAGAAGGAGCAAAGGCAATAGAATGGAGAAAAGATAGTCTTTTCAACCAATGGTGCCAGAGCAGGTGGACATCCTCATGCAATTAGAAAAAAAGAATCTAGACATTTGCAGTGGACAGAACCAGATTATTAGGTGTTATGGGGTGGAAATATTACATGAAATGCCAGAGTGGGGCTACTGAGCAGGAAGGAGTAAGGACTTCTTTCCTGAAATCTCTAAGAATAAACAACCCTGCCTAACTGGGAAGGTCAGCAGGGCCTGCTAAGGTTGCTGGAATTCTACGCTATTTTTCATCCCCTGACTAGGCTGTCTCTGCTGCCCTTTCTTTATCGTGCCCAGGGGTGATGCAGAACAATCAAAATGTGTCGAGGCTTATTACACCCAACCAGGGGCTTTTGCTCCAAGCAAAGAGGAGTGCAAAATAAATACTCATTGGCTTTGTCCAGGCTTATCCAAACAGGCTCGTTAATGGGTGCTTCCAAAAAATATATTTTGCCTCTTTGAGTGGAGGAAAATCAATAATAATATTAGGTTTATGTGAAGGTCAGCCAGTTCAGCACTTAGCTTCTCTCATCCTCGGATTTTAAAGGAAGCGATGAAGGAGCATTATTTCTGACAATCCTGCATGGAAAATGTCTTGACTGAGATTCTTGGACTTAATAAAAGATTTATGGTGGAAATTCTGCAAGTAATATCTTGTTAAAATAACTTCTGTGCTAACCTCAAGTGACAAGTGATTGCTCCAACTTGTTCCTACAGCTCCTGGGCCTTCTCTTTAATCTTTTATTAGCTCTGTTCTCCAAACTGGAAATACAAGGGACGACAATTGTTTGGGTCCATTATCTTTGATATGAGTGTCTCGTTGCTGTATTTGGAGATGTGTTTTCTTTTTCTGAATTACAAATGAAGTAAATGTCACTGTTTGATGGTAATGGCTGGCATTTAAATACACACTGATGTCGCACTGCTTAAAAGTCAAGACCCTTGTGAGCAGTGTTAAGCGATAGGCAGAGGGTAGTCTCTGGGCTAGAGAAGACAGTGGGGTGAGTTCACAGCTCTGGTGGGGAAAGCCAGAAGCATTGCCTGCCCCTGGCTCTCCAGAAAATCTGTTGTACCAAGATCTTTATTGTTATAAAATGAAAACAAAAACACAAGGTGTATATATATAAAGTCTATTTCAGAGAGAAACTGTAACCAGAATTGTCTCCCACAGTCTGGTAATTGTGGGCAGATGATTCTGGCTGTCCACGTTTATGGACTAAATTGTGTCTCCCCCCTCCTCCAGTCAGATATTGAAGCCCTAACCCCCCATATGATTGTATTTGGAAATGGAGACTTTAAGAAGGGAATTCAGGTTAAATGAAGTCAAAAGGTCAAATCCAATATGACTATTGCCTTTATAAGAAGAGACCAGGAGAGCATATGCACAGAGAAAAGGTCGTGTGAGGACATAGTAGGATAATGACCATCTGTAAGCCAGGAAGGGAGCTCTCATCAGAAACCAACCCTGCTGGCACCTTGGTCTTGGACTTCCAGCCTCCAGAATTGGGAGAAAATAAATTTCAGTTGCTTGAGCCACCCAGGCTGTGCCATTTTGTGATGGGAATCCCAGGAGACTACTGTATCTGCCCATCCACAGATGCCGACCCATCCTCCGCAGCTCAGGCATGGGTATGTGACCCATGCTAGTCAATGAGAGAGAGAGGGGAGTCTCCTGGGAGCTTCTGGAAAAGACTTTCCTCCTGATAGGAGACAGAGACATGTTAGAAGAAACTCTCACCTCCTTTTTGCTTTTGAATGTTGTCATGTGAGGATGTGAAGCCTGGAGCTGCTGCTCTTTGGGGAAGGCCAAGAGGATTGCCAGGGTCTGGCACTAGAGCCCTGGAAACTGCTCACCCCTACACTCTTTGGTATGGGGAAAAATAAACGCTATATCTGAGTTACTCTTATCTGAATATGCGTCCTTGGGTTGAAAATATCTAAATGATGTAGTGATTAAAAAGCACACTAAAGTCTACTGAAAAGCCCGTCATTTTACAGGATACGGTACCAGACAGAGAAGCTGTCTCATTCTGGAGAATTCTAATTAACTTAGGCCATTAGAAAATTGAACCTTCAACATAGAGGTTTCTCTATGTTGACATTACCTATTGACTATGAATGATTACAATGACTGTGTATGACTCCAACACCACTGGCATGGGTTGACATTCAACAGTTTCTAGTTTTTTCAAATATTCCCCCTAAAGACCACTAGAATTTCTCTCCTTTTCCTCATTTCCAGCATGAGCACCCCAATCCATTGTCTGCTCTTACACAGCTCCCATGGCTTCCCTCCTGGTGTATGTGCACCTACTTGTTTATCTTTTACTTAAGAAAATTCAAATCGAAGTAACACATGCACAAGGTCAGAAAATAAAGCTGCACAGAGGGATTGATGGAGGGCCCCTTACCTTGCCACCTGCACCCCAGTGCTGCTCCTCACAGGCAATCCCTTTAACCATGAAGTCTTTGTTTGGTAACTTTATGCCCCCCCCATAATTATATCATTATTTTTAGTTCTTTATAGTTTGTATCTATACACATATACACATATACTTATTTATCTACAGTTTGGAAGTTTCTTAAAAAGTTAAACATCAGTTTACTACATGTCCCAAGAACAAACACGTACGTCCACACAAAGACTTGTGCGAGAATGTTCATAGCGGTGCTATCTATAATCACCAAAAGGTGGAAATGACCCATATGTATATTCACTTATGAATGGATAAAGCATGCTATATTCAGACAAAAATATTACCACCAATAAGAAGGAAGTACTGTCTCATGCTTCCACACAGATGAGCCTTGAAAACATGCCACGTGAAAGAAGCCGGATATTAACAACCACATACTGTATAATTCCATGGATGCAAAATGTCCAGAAAAGGTAAATGACTAGGGAGAGGAATATCAGTGGTTTCCAGGAGCTGGAGGGTGGGGATGGGAAGCAACTGCAAATAGGCATGAAGGCTTCTCCTGAGCTGAGAGAAATGTTGTTCAGATCTGTTAATTTACTAATAATCATTGAATCCTGCACTTAAAGAGTGAATTTTATGGTATATAAATTATACCTCAAGAGGGCTGTTAAATACAATAAAACATGACCTAGCTCTTATTTCTTGTTCTATCAGCTAGAAACAGTGCTGTCCACTTCCTTCTTTGTGGGATGAGCTGGTTACCCCATCTCCCACTGCTCCTGCTTCCTTCCGTTTTCTAGCTTCTCTGAGTTGTGCATTTACTTTTGTTTTGCAAAGAATGCCAACATTTTACACAAATAAACTTACAGGATTGAAATCTGTAAATAGCATTTACATTAACATGATGATGCAAAAGTTTTTCCCGAAAGAACGAAGTCTGGTACGAAGATTGTATTTCCTTCTCTATAGCTCCACTATCATTTTTCCTGGACCACTCAAAGGGAAAAGGGAATGTTCGAATGGATTCTCCATTTTTGCATTCCATCCGATTCTTAAAATATCACTTTTGATTTTTCTTCATATCTGAGCAATGACTTTCTTATACATTTGCACCCTTCTCCTGCCCCTGGATTAAACAAATAACTTCTCTATTTTAGAATAGTTTTGGATTTACAGAAGAAATGATAGTACAGAGAGCTTCCATATACCCTACATGCAGTTTCTTCTGTAATTAACATTTTACATTAGTGTGGCATATTTGTCACCATTAATGAACTGATATCGATACATCATTATTAACTAAAGCCCATATTTTATTCGGATTTCCTTACTTTTAATGAAATGTCCTTTTCTGATTTCATTCTGGAAGCCACAATACATTTAGTTATCATATCTCCTCAGGATCCTCTTGGCTGTGACAGTTTCTCAGACTTTCTTTGTTTTTGATGAACCTTGACAATTTTGAAGAGGACTGGTCAGATGTTCTGTAGGGTGCTGCTCTATTGGAATTTGTCTGATGTTTTTCTCATGATTGGACAGGGTTAGGGGTTTTAGAGAGGAAGATTACAGAGGTAAAGTGTCATTCTGATTATAATATGGCAAGGGTATATAAATGAAAGTGGAGCCTCTGCATAAATTATCTGGACTTTTGCCCAGAAGCTTTGTCTATTCTTCCACAACTCTTCATTGATTAATTTTTTATTAGTATGGACTCATGAATACAGCAGGGTTTATCAATTTCTCTAAATCTATGTGAAAACAGAGAGAGAGAGAAACTATATAGCAAAACCCCAAATCCATGGACATTTACAACCAAACTAGGCAATACTAAATTGTTTCTATCTATCCCAAAATAAACCTGAGTGGGAGAAACACCAAGAACTATAAGACTTGCATGTCATCAGTTCTGCAGCAGGAGGAAGGAAGAAAAGACAGAGGAGGATTTAATGAATCTAAGTACAGAAGAACCCCAAATACCAGGAAGTACCTACTGGAAAGAAGGTGGGAAAACTGGGGAGCAACAGCTGGAACGAGGAGAGGTTTTGCCCTCTCTAAAGAGGTAAGTGTAAGAAGCCTGTGGTAAGAAGAACTGAAGGGGTCCCGCATGAGGGAGAAAATGCTGGGAATATAAAAATTGAGCGGGATAGGGACAAGAGAAAGGGGGAAAAAAAGATCCAGGTCAAAGCAGGGCAGAGGAACAGAAGTAGCAAAGCCCAGAAAATGAGGCACGGTAGTTTTGGGCACTGTGCAAAAACAAAAGAGGGAACTCTGTGAAGTCAGGAAAACTTTTTTGAACCCCCTTGTCATTCTAAAAGTTCAGAACTAATTTCCCACAAAAATAAACAACAGAAAAGGATTAAGGCCAAATCCCATACAAAATTATTACTGAGGGGAAAAAAAAAAGAGAATAAAGAGAAGAACAATACCCTATGGACACCTTCAAGAAAGGCATGCCCATGAAACAGATGGAACCTGCAACCTGGGGAAAGAAAATGTGAGCCCAGGATTTTATATCCAGCAAAACTAACTTTCAAGCCAAAGGATCATGGACAAATTGTACTATCGATCCCATGAGCCCTTCCTGAGAACCTACTAGAGAACAAACCTCAGACACCCCCAAATAACTGGCAGATCACCAGGTAAGCATTAAATATAATTACCCACAAGATGTAGACCCACTGAGGGGAAAAAGAGAACACATCCAGTGCATAATGGTCATGTGCTCTTACAAATAGCCCAACTACCATGATGGGGGAGAATGGGAGAGGATATAAAACTACTTAATATTATTAGTAAGACTGATAATAATATTATTCTGGGGTTGTTTTATCCTGGTGTAACACAGGATAAAATAAATTATTATTTATAGGGCATTCTAATTCTAACATACCCCATGACTTTGAAAACCAGGGATTTCAGTGGGGAAGGAGGAAGACAGAAATGGAATAAAGAAGAGGAAATAATGTGTATATTTGCTTGTTTATTTTCTAGCTCGGTCTGCTGAAAAGGTCTAAATATAACAACCAACTGTATTAGTCTGCTAGGGCTACCACAACAAAGGGCCACAGTCTGGGTGGCTTAAACAAGAGAAATTTATTTTCTCACAGTTCTGGAGACTGGAATTCTGATTTCAAGGTGTTGGTTCCTTCTGAAGCCTCTCTCCTTAGCCTGTGGATGGTTGCCTTCTCCCTGTGCCTTCACATGATCTTTCTTCTGTTTGTATCTTAATCTCTTCTTCTTAAAAAGACACTAGCCATATTGGATAAGAGTCAACCCTAATGACCTCATTTTAACTTAATTATCCCTTTAAAGACCCTATCTCCAAATACAGTTACATTTTGAGGTACTGGGGATTAGGACTTCAACATACGAATTTTGTGGGGAACACAATTCAGCCCTTAACACCAACCTAGTTCACTACTGCCCAGTGTCTGGTCCTTTACACTAAAAGAAATAGATCTTTTGGAGAGACTCGTGGGGTAGTTTTTGACAGAGGTGGTGGTTACAAGGTGTTCGCTTTATAATAATTCATTGTCATACACTTATTTTATGTAGTTTTGGGGTATGTGTTTCATTTTACAATAATGCTATAGATTGAATATCTGTATCCCTTCAAAATTCATATATAGAAATCCTAATCCCCAAGGTGATGATAATATGAGGTGGGGCCTTTGGGAGGTGATTAGGTCATGAAGATGAAGTCCCATGATTGAGATTAGTGCCCTTACAAAAGAGACCCCAGAGATCTAGCTTGGCCCATCTGCCATGTGAGGACACAGTGAAAAGACAGCCATCTATAAACTAGGAAGCAGGCTCCCACCAGACAGTGAAGTGCTGGTACCTTGATTTTGAACTTTCCAGCCTCCAGAACTGTGAAAAATAAATTTCTGTTGCTTATAAGCCACCCAGTTCATGGTATCTTGTTAGAGCAGCCCAAGTTGACTATGACAAATAAAAAAATTGAAACAATTTTAAGAGGAAAGATGGAATGACTAGCAACTTGATCAAACATGCAAAAATAAGAAAAATGTACAAGAGGACACAGCACTTTAATAAAGACAGAAGGAATAAAAGCAACAATATCAGTCATTATATTAAATATGAATGAACCAAATTCTACCACCAAAGACAGAGGTTGTCATATTAGGTGTTTAAAACCAAAGTCACCTAGGATAAAGAAGATGTGGTTTATATATACAATGGAATATGTCAGTCATAAAAAGAATGAAATTTTGCCATTTGTAACAACATGCATGGAGCTAGAGAGTATAATGGTGAGTGAAATAAGCCAATCAGAGAAAGACAAATACCATATGATTTTACTCATATGTGGAATTTAAGAAACAAAACAAATGAACAATAAAAAAAAAAAAACAACAACCAAGAGACAAGCCCAAAAAAACCAGATTCTTAACTGTAGAGAACAAACTGATGATTACCAGAGGGGCAATGGGTGGGGGGATGAGTGAAATGGATAAGAGGATTAAGAGTACACTTATCATGATGAGCACTGAGGAATGTACAGAATTGGTGAATCACTGTATTGTATACCTGAAGCTAATATAACACTGTATGTTAACTATATGGGAATTTTAAAAAAATGAAAAAATGAAAAAAAAAAAGCCAGCTAAATACAATGTATACATATTTAAAGATAAATGGCAAAAAATGGTTGAAAGTAATGGGTTGGTAAAGCAATATTAAGCAGATACAACCAAATGAAAGCTGTAAGTATGTGTGTAGCACATTTTCTTTATTCATCCATTGATGAATACTTAGGTTGTTTCCATATCTTGGCTATTGTAAATTATGCTCCAATGAATATGGGGGTGCAGATATCTCTTTGAGACAGTGATTTCATTTCCTTCAGATAAATACCCAGAAGTGGGATTGCTGGATCATATGGTAGTTCTGTTTAAAAATTTTTTGAGGAACCTTCATATTGTTTTCCATAGTGTCTATATCAATTCATATTCTCACCTATGGTGTACAAGGATTCCTTTTGGTCCACGTCCTTAGACATACTTGTTATCTCTTGTCTTTTTTAGAATAGCCGTTCTAACAGGTGTCAAGGTAATATCTCACTGTGGTTTTGTTTTTTTTCCCCAATAATTAGTAACATTGAGCACATGTTCATGTACCTGTTGGCCATTTGAATATCTTCTTTGGAAAAATCTCTATTCAGGTCCTTTGCCCATTTTTAAATTGGATTATTTGTTTTTTTCATTTTGTTTTGTTTCTGCTGTTGAGTTATAGAAATTCCTTATATACTGTAGATACTAACCCCTTTTCAGATGTATGGTTTGCAAATATTTTCTCCCATTCTGTAGATTGCCTTTTCATTTTGTTGATGATTTCCCTGCTGTGCAGAAACTTTTAGTTTGATATATTCCCACCTGTTTATTTTTGGTGATGTGCTTTTAGGGGCAAATCTGTAAAATCATTGCCAAAACCAGTGCCAAGGAGCTTTTTCCCTGCAGTTTCTTCTAGGAGTTTTATGGTTGTATATTTAAGTCTTTAATCCATTTCAAGTTAATTTTTATGAGTGGTGTAAGATAGGGGTCCAACTTCATTTTTTTATGTATGAATGTCCACTTTCCCCAGCACCATTTATTGAAGAGACTATCTTTCCTTCATTGAATATTCTTGGCTCTCTTGTCAAATATTAGTTGGCCATATATGTGAGGGTTTATTTTTGGGCTTTCAATTATGTTCCATTGCTCTGTGTGCCTGTTTTTATGCCAATATCATACTGATTTGATTACTATATCTCTGTAATATAGTTTGAAATCAGGAGGTGTGATGATTCCAGCTTTGTTCTTTCTTAGGATTTCTTTGGCTATTCAGGGTCTTTTGCGGCTTCAAATGATTTTAAGATTGTTTTTCTATTTCTGTAAAAAAATGCCATTGTAATTTTTATAGTGACAAAAATAATCCAAAAAATTCTGTGAATGAATAAATCCTAGATGGTAGTCAAGAACGTGTAAAAAGAGAAGCTTAATAAGGGGAAATTTGTCTTATCTGGTGGCAGACCATAGAATAAAGATACTTCAGTGAAATCAATATGATATTTGTTTCAGAAAAGGCAAACAGATGAGTGAATCAGAATGGTGAATCTGAAATGACAGCCAGAAGAGAACTTATATATGACAACAATGGTGGTTAGTTTTTGGGAAAGGACAAACTTAACAAATCTTGCTGGCACAATTCACCCAACATCTAAAAGAAAATAAAAGTGAATCCCTGTCTTATATTCTATTTGATAACAAATTACAGCTGTATTATGGAATAAATACAAGAAGCAAAGCCTGGCAAACTCTGTGTCTAATTTAGGAGCGGGGAGACTTTCTTTAGCAGATTGACAGTTCAAAAGCTTTAAAAGAAAAGGACATATTTGAATATATAAAAATTAAAAACCTTTGTAGGGTGAATGATTTATTAAAAAAATCAACATCGTTTTGAAAAAAATATTCAATAGAGATGACAAAGTTTATTTCTAGCTATTAAATACAAAGAGCTCTTATAAATTGACAATAAAAAGCTGATAGAAACAATCCAATAGAGAAGTGAATAGGGTGTTCATGAGAGTGCAAATCAGAAAGACCAGCAAACAGGAAAAGAGCCTTAAATTTACTGGTGGTAAGGGAATTTCAAATTAAAGTAGTGATGTAATATCATTTAAACCCACAAGAGTGTTTAAGAGGAAAATAACACAATGCATGTGAAATAAAGTGTGAAACCCTTTACATGTGTATATACGCAAACGTGTACTTACATGTGCATTTTTGTGTCTGTATATGATTTTATGAGTGTGGAAAATTAAGAAAGGCTTTATTGTAGATTGCTAACATAAGTTACTTATGTTGGTGCTGGAGGGAAGTGGGAAGGAAAAGGAGAGGGAGAAAAGTAAATCAAATGAGAAAGGAAAACAAAAAATAAGACAGTACTTTAAAAAGCATTGATAAGGGGGCATCTCAGTGGCTTGGTTAGTTAAGAGTTCAACTCTTGATTTTGGCTCAGGTTGTGATCTCAGGGTCCTGGGATTGAGCCCCACATCGGGCTTCTCACTCAGTGTGGAGCCTGTTTGAGACTCTCTCTCCCTCTACCTCTGCCCCCACTACCCCACTTTCATGTGCACTCTCTCTAAATAAATAAATCTTTAAAAAAAAAAAGAAGCACTGATGATATATTTATGTATTTGTGTGAAATTACACATGTATGTGCATATGTAGGCTTTTTTTTTTTAACAAAGAAAACATTTCCTCAGATTCTTGAAACCATTAGTCTATTGCCTCCCCATCCCCATTTTATTATACATTTTAAAAAACAGAAAAATAGAAATAGTACAATAAACACTTGGATATCCTCACCTAGATTCAACTGCTGATAACAGGTTGATGTATTTGCTTTATCTAGAAGCGTGTATGACTGTGTGTATAGTGTATATATCTGTGTTTATGTACACACATTTATTTTAAGAATTATTTGAAGGCAAGTTGCAGGCATAATGTCACTTCATCTCTAACTACTTCAGCATGTATCTTCTAAAAGTAAGGACATTTTCCATACCTAAAAAAATTAACACTAATTTCATAATGTCATTTAATATCTATTGCATATTCAGTTTTCCCCAGTTGTCCCAATGGAATATATATGTTCCCTGTCTTTCATTTTTTGAACCAGGAGCCAATGAAGTTTTATGCATTACACTGTCATTCCTTTTTCACCCAAAAAGAATCTTTAAATCTAGATTTTTTTTCCCTCTGATAGTGACCTTCGGAAGAGTGTGGGCTAGCTGTTTTGTTGAATGTCCCTGTATACCAGGATTAATCCTTCCTGGTCTCATTTGACCCCATGTTTATCTTGAGTTGCCTGGAGTAGAGTGCTAATGGCCAAAGCTACAGACTGCACCAAATTCCCCCCATCCCCACCACCCTTTTTGGTCTACTTCTCTGTCCCACCTTCCGTCAGGCACAGTGTTTCTTATTCTTGGGCATCCAGGGCCCTTGGGGGTGGACCAGTCCTCCCCCACAGGTTCCAACCCCTGCTACAGCTCTGTCAGCTGGGCCTCAGCAGCTGCCTCCTCACCGTCTGTCCACCAGCCTCCATAACTTCTGTCCTAGTCTGGGCTGAGCAGAGGCAAAGGCTAATGAGCTACCATTTTACTAGGAAGTGTTAACTCCAGGTACAGGGGAGGGACATTGGGAAGAGAGAAACCCATACGAGGATAGGCTGGCCCGTTAAGTACAGCAGACTGATTCTGCAGGACCACACTGAGAGAGGTCCGATGGCCCCATCTCTCTCATTACTCAAAGGTTTACCCCATGAGACTTGAACGCCCCGCACTTGCAGGTTGCCAGGGTATAGAAGCCCAGGAGCACCTGTGGTATGGCATGCCTCATGGAAGACTGGGGCGGGAGGTAAGACCTTGCCAGGTGCTGCCTGCTGGAAGTTGGCTAAAGCCCTCCCTGCTCTGGGTTGGTGCTACCATGGCTAGGACAAGAGGTTTTGAAGTGGTGCTAGAGAGGCATCCCATGCACCACTCTGGCCAGTGGCCTGCCTCTTCTGTCACTGACTTAAACCTTTTCTTGGTTGTTGTTTACCATGATTTTGGAAGGGTGACAGGAGACAGGAAAGATAAATGTACACAGTCAATTCTTCACCATGAATAGTATCTTCTTCATTTGTTTTATGTGCTTTCTGAAGTATGAAGATGTGAACTCAGTGGTGTGCTGGGGAATGTTGAATACTGGCTCTCTGGGGGGGAGAAAGCCCTGATTTGTAGCATTTGCTGATTTTCATGGTGCAAATACAGCCTCCATGGCCAATTTCAGGCTCCCAATGTAATGTCACTGAATGCAGAGTTGGGAAGAAACACAGACAATTAGCTCCCATGAGCTGGTAGATGCCAACTCCAACACACGCCTGTGTGTGAACTGAATAATAAGCAATGAAGGACATAGGAAGTGTGGGAGGCCTGCTCCATGGTTGAGTTGAGAGAAGCAGAAAAAGTAAGCAACAAACAATTAAAAACAAAAGGGCAGTCCTCCATTTGCTGACCCTTTATATATAACAAACACCAACTCACAAATGAAATATTAGAAAATATCTTGTTCCTGACATGGGAACTGCTCATATTTCTTAGCTATGCCTGACTTTTTGGGTTCTATACCAATCCAGTAAAATATCAATGACGGAAAAAACAACTACAAAATAGAGACAGTTTGAGGAGGATGCAAGGGAGAAGTGTATCCTACCTGTTGAGCCTGTCGGCTTCACAAGCAAACAGACCCAAGATCTGATCTTCATTCCTATCCAAACAACTATAGAAATTCCAAAGGACCCAGCTCTCCCAGTAACACCTAACCTCAGTGTACCTGGGACCACACACTTAACTCACACAACCTATTTCCTAGCAAAGGGATTTTCTTTTGGGAAACACATCAATATCACCTGGTGAGATTTGTCCAGCCCCACCCCCGAAAGATTCCATCTGATTCTAATGTGCCTCCAGGGTTGAGAATCACTGTAGTGGTAGGTGTACAAACACAAAATGACTTCATGGCCATGGGTGAGACATGGCTTTTGGTAAGCCCTCAAGGGGCATCACTGGAAAATCAAAATTCACCTATCTAAGGAAATGCTTCTAATGGTTCAGTGTTCAGTAGAAGGCCCTTGAGGAATTGGCTTTGAGGTTGGTCCCTGTGTCTATACACACACTGGATCCTGAATGGTGGAGGGTAGTTAGTGGTCTAATGACAATGGCCTGGCACTCTCCCACCTCATGCCAGTTCTGCAGAATTTAATAATGCATAGCCTCTGTATTGTAGATGATGTTACCCAGGTGCTTATAGAACAGAGGGCAGGGAAACTTATTGCTCTTCTAAATCCTGGCTGGATGGCAACAGTCCTAAGTCCTGAGAAGTCTTACTGATTCAGCTAGACAGTGTCCCCAGAGCTCAGGCCACTAATGCAGGACATCACATTTATACTTTTGTTGCTCCAACATTCAGCATGTGGCATCCAAGTCCATCCTGATCTCGTCAATGATAGTTATTCTTAGTGGGTTTTGATCACATTAACTCCCAGATTTTGCCTGTCTAGACCAAAGAGGCCCCAAGCCTGTAGTCCGTCCTCCTCAGCAGCCGCAGTGTCACTTCCGTGGTCCTTCCATGGGCGGCCTGCCTAGGCCCCAGAGGCATAGTTTTACAAAAATGCAGATAGGTAAATGCTGTCCAGTCTTTTTTCATTACTTACATCAATTGGAGGCCAGTTGGTTGGAAAGAACTCCAACTAGGAGCGACTTAAACAAAAGAGTACTTATTACCTCATGTACCAAGAATTCTGGAGGTAGACTGGTTCAGGCTGGGTTAATTAAGCAGCTCAGATATTATCAGAGACCCAGGTGCTTTCTATTTTTCCACTCTGTCATAACCCGCATGTTGTCTATTGTTCTCAGGCCTGTTGCCTGATGTTAGAGATTGGAGCCCCCAGTGCCCAGCTCCCTGGGCAGACACAGCGATGTGAGCAGCAGAGAGGAGGAGTCGTCTTCTCCTGTGTGTTCTCTTTTATCAGCATGGAAGAGCTTGCTCTGAAGCTTTCTAGAAGTTTCCCCTAGTATCTCACAGGCCAGAATTTCATCGTACACCCACCCCTAACTGACCAGTGGCAAAGAGAATGTACTACTACGAATGGTTCAGACGAATATTTAATCTGAGCTGCCTGTCTGAAGCACGTTGCCATCTTGAAGAAAACTGGGGCGTGTTAGCAAAGGGAGGAGAAATGGTTGTAGGACAAGCAACTAACCTTGTCTGTAGCCCCACACTCCACTTACAGCAGCATACCTGAGATGCACGCTTATCCAAATTTCCGGGAAACTTTCCGGAGATCTTCATTTTACACGGGACACGCTGTGGCCTCCTTGCGTAGCCACAGGTGCCCCTACGTTTCACTGCAGGTTTGGTTGCATCTCGACTGCCAGATCAAAAGCCCTTTCCCATGGGACTTTGAGGTATTTTTCCGGTGCCTTCCAGTACTCAACATGTCTGCAGAGAAGTCTGAGTTAAGTCCAACTCTCATGCTGATCCCTATAAAATGCTTTGTTCCCTCTGAAACAGTTTTGAATTTCCTCTTTAAGGTTGGAGGTCTGAACCTGCACCCCAAATATCTAGGTGTGGACCTTCTTCCATTCCTCCCTCTGGGCACTCAGTGGGGCCTGGTAGTCCAAATATTAAACCTTTACTTCCATGTTTACTTTTTTCCCCCTCTGCTCCTGGAAGTCTAATAAAACTAATATTTTATCTTCTGGGTCTATCGTACTTGTTTTTTCACCTTTTCTAATTATCTGCTTGTATCTGCTCTAAATGATACGAGGCTTCCTTGGCTGATCTTCTAGACCAGGGATTGGCAGCTACAGCTGACGTGGCAGATCTGGTCCACTACCTGGTTTTGTGTGGCTTGCGAGCTAATTTATATTTTTAAATGGTGGAGAAAAAGAATAATCCTATTTCAAGGCAGCTGAAAATTATATGACATTTAAATTTCAGTGTTCAGAAATAAAGTTTCATTGAAGTGCAGCTCTGCGCATTCATTTACATATTGTCTGTGGCTGCTCTGGGCTGTAATGTGGTCACACAGCTGTGGTGGAGACTCTGTGGCTCGCAATGCCTCAAATATTAACTATCCGGCCCTTTACAGAGGCAGTTTGCTGATTCCCATTAGAAGATACCAGCTGGGGTTTTAGCCATGCTCATTCTATTATTCAGGTGGTCCACTGAACGTTTTCTTCACTAATGATATTTTTTTATTTCTTTTTCTTTTTTAAAGATTTTATTTATTTGTGGGGCGCCTGGGTGGCTCGGTCATTAAGCGTCTGCCTTCGGCTCAGGGCATGATCCTGGGGTCCTGGGATCGAGCCCCACATCGGGCTCCCTGCTCACTGGGAAGCCTGCTTCTCCCTCTCCAGCACCCCCTGCTTGTGTTCCTTCTCCCACTGGCTGTGTCTCTCTCTGTCAAATAAATAAACAAAATCTTAAAAAAAAAAAGATTTTATTTGAGAGAGAGAGCGCACCCGTGCATGAGAGAGCACAAGCAAGGGAAAGGGACAGAGGGAGAAGCAGACTCTCCGCTAAGCAGGAAGCCCCATGCGGGGCTTGATCCCAGAACCCTGGGATCATGACCTGAGCTGAAGGCAGACGCTCAACTGACTGAGCCACCCAGGCACCCCAAATTTCTAAGAAATTTATTTCTCTGGTTATTCTTTTTATCAGATGGATCAGCTCTTTTGTTACAGATTTTATATTTGTTTTTAAGTAAGCTTTTTACACAAGCACAAAAAGGGGCCCAAATCATAAATGTAAAATTCACTAAGTGTTCACAAAGGGAACGTATCCATGTAACCAACCAAAAGAAAAATAAAATGAGCAGCACCCCAAGACCCCCTTTGTATTCTCATAGATTACCAACCAAAAGGTAACCACTATGTTGACTTCTAATCTTGAGCTGTATCGGAATGGAACCATTCAGTGTGTATCTTTTTGTGTCTAATTTCTTCCACTGAATATTATGCTTGTGAGATCCACATTGTGGGTAGCCATCAGTTGTTCATTTGCGTTTCTAAATGTTATTCCTTTACGAGAATATACCACAACTTATTTAATAATTCCATCAAAATTATTTCCGACTTTTATAGCACTGCCATACACTTTAACGTTTTAAAGAACATACTGTGTACATATCCGTTAATTGGGCATAGATTTCTGAGCCACAGAGCGTGTTCAGCCACAGCAGATACTGATGAATTCCCAGCAGCAGCGGAGAAGAGGTCAGTTCAACATCCTCACCAGCACTTGGTACGATCAGTCTTTTACATTTTAGTCATGCTGGTGGATACACGTTAATATTCATCGTGATTTTAATCTGTATTTCCCTAATGACTGATGAGTTTGGGAAATTTCCATATGTTTTGGGCCATTTGGTAGCCTCTTTTTTGAAATATCTGCTCAAGTCTCTCACCAGATTGTGTCTTTTCTTATTGATTCATGGGAATTCCTTACATATTTTGGGAATGACTCCCTTGTTACTCCTAGCAGCTTGTCTTTTTGTGCTCTCAATGGTGGTTTTTTTTGTGTGTGTGTTTTCTTTTTTTTGATGATCAGAAGTTCTTAATTTGTAGTGGTCTAACTTTATTTTTTAAGTTAAAAATTTTCCTCTTTAAATTCTAAAAACTCTAATTTTGGGGGGTGCTTGGGTGGCTCCATCAGTTAAGAGTCTGACTCTCAATTTCTGCTCAGGTCATGATCTCAGGGTCTTGAGATTGAGTCCTGCATCGGGCTCTGTGCTCAGGGCAGAATCCACTGGAGATTCTCTCCCCCCTCGCCCTGGCTTGAGCTCTAAAAAATAAATAAAATCTTTAAAACAATTCTAATTTTTTTCCTTCATGCTTAGTGCTTTTAACGTTATGTTTAAGAACTTTCTGCCTACTTTGCAGTCAGGAAGATAATTCTCCTGTGGTTTTTTTCTAAAAGCTTTTTTC
The DNA here is from genome assembly GCF_017311325.1 of Ursus maritimus. Taxonomy (NCBI): domain Eukaryota; kingdom Metazoa; phylum Chordata; class Mammalia; order Carnivora; family Ursidae; genus Ursus; species Ursus maritimus. The sequence goes on along the minus strand of NW_024426885.1, from coordinate 6,959,730 downwards.
GTTTTTCCCTTCACAACCTCATCTCCAATTAATCTGGAATTCATTTTTGTTAATGGCTAGGATTCACTTCTCCTGCACGGATATCCAATTGACTCGGTTTCATCTTTTCTTATGGCACGGCTGTGTCTTTGTTACAAATATAGTGACTACATAAGAGTGGATCTCTTTCTGGATCCTGTGTTCCACTCCACTGCTCTGTTTGCCTATGAGCGGAACAGCACCACCCAGCCTTCGTTACTGTGGCTTTGTAATAAATCTTGACATCTGTCGTGTAAGTCCTCTAGCTTGTGCTTAAGATTATCTGGGTTGTTCTTGGCCTTTATCATTTCCACATAAACTTGAAAATCAACTTGTCAGTTCAGACCACCACATTAAAAAAAAAATCTGAATTTTTATTGGAGTTGCATTGAATCTATAATTCAGTTTGGGAATATCTTTATAACATTGACTGTTCAAATTCATGAATGTGTCCTTCCTTCCTTCCTTTCTTCCTTCCCTCCCTTCCTCCCTCCCTTCCACCCTCTCTCCCTCAGGTCTTTTAAAATTTCCATTGATAACTGTTCTGCATTTTGTTGTGTGTATAGGTTTCTCAACATCTTTTGTCAGATTTATTATTGGACATTTTGTTTTCTGAGACTATTGTAAATGATATCATTTTTTAATTTAATTTTCTATGTGTATGTGGCTGGTACAATAGATTTCTATATATTGACGTTATATCCAGTGACCTTGAATTCACATAGCTGTAAATCTTTTCAGTTGCTAATATTCAAACATGTTGTTTGTGACCAATGGCAGTTATTTACTTTCTTTCTTTATCCTTAATTTTTTTCCCTTGCTTTATTGCACTAGCAAAGACCTCTAGCACAATGTTGAATAAAGGTAATAGTGGGCAATCTCATCTCATTCCTAATCTCAAGGGGGGGATTTCAATATTTCACCACTGAATTATGATGTTTGTTCTGTTTCTTTTTTTGGCACTTCTTCTCAGTTTATAGAGGTTCCCTACTATTCATACTTTTGTTATGAATGGGTATTGAATTTTATTAAATGCTTTTCCTGCATCTATTGAGACGATTGCATAATTTGATAATGTGGTACATTATTTTGATTGAATTTACAATGTTAAACAACTTTCTATTCTTAAAATAAATGCAGCTTAATAATGATGCATTACCCTTTTTATCTCATTGAATTTGATAGAGGTAGATTCTTATCTACCATTAGATATTAGGGGTTTCTAGTCTCCATTTGTTACCCTTGTTCTTTGATCCTATTTTTGTCTTCCACTTTTTTTTTCCTTCCTTTTGTCGTTAGGATTGAGCATTTTATAGGATTCCATTTTCTCTGCTTTCTTAGCGTATCAGGTATACTTTTCCTTTTACATGTTTTAGTGGTTGCCCTAGATTTTGCAATAGATACTTACAACTTATCCAAATCCACCTGCAAATAACACCATGTCACTTCGCGGGTTGTGAAATAACCGTCCTCCCTCCCATCCCTTGTATCATTGCTGTCATTCATCTTACTTCTATGGAAACGTATACTAGTCTGTATGTATACACTAACACAGTATACATAGATATGATATACACGAAACCAAACACGATTGGATACATTGTGGCTATTATTTTGAACAAACTGTTACCTGTTAGATCAATTAAGAAAAATAAAGGTTTTATTTTACCTTCACTTTTCTTCTTTGATGCCCTTCCTTTCTTTTATGTAGATCCAAGTTTTGGATCAATATTTTTTTCCTTCTAAGGAACTTCTTTTAACATTTCTTGCAAGGCAGAACTACTATAAAATTTTTTCCTTGACTTTTGTAAAGTCTTTATTTCTCCTTCACTTTTGAAGGATAATTTCACAGGGCACAGAATTCTAGGTTGGTGGTTTTTTTCTCTCACTGCTAAATATTCCACTCCACTCACTTCTTGGTCGTGTGGTTCTGACGGGGAGTCAGATGTAGTTCTTATCTTTGTTCCTCTCTAGGTAAGTTATTTCTTTATTCCCTCCCGCTGGCTTCTTTCAGAGTTTTCTTTATCTTTGATTTTCTGTAGTTTGAAGAAAATATGCCTAGGTGTAGGTTTTTTGGACATTTACTCCACTGGATTTTCTCTGCGCTTTCTATATCCGTGGCTTGGGATGTGATATTAATTGGGGGAAATTCTCAGTCATTATTCTTTCAAATATTTCTTCTGTTCCTTCCTCTCTTCTTCTTCTAGTATTCCTATTATGCATATGCTACACTTTTTGTAGCTGTCCCAGAGTTCTTGGATATTCTGCCTTTGTTCTCTTTGCTTTTCAGTTTTTGAGGATTCTATTGATCTCTCCTCCAGCTCAGAAATTCTTCCCTCAGCTCTGCCCAGTCTACTACTAAGTCCATCAAAGACACTCTTCATTTCTCTTACGGTGTTTTTGATCTCTAGTATTTCTTTTTGGTTCTTTTTAGGATTTCCATCTCTCTGCTCAGATTGCCCATCTGCTCTTGCATGCTGTCTACTTTATCCATTATGGACCTTAGCATATTAACCAAGTTGTTTTAAATTCCAGGTCTGATAATTCCGACATCCCTGCCATGTCTGGTTCTGATGTTCTGTCTCTTCCGATTATGGTTTTTGCCTTTTAGGACACCTTATAATTTAAATTGATATTCAGACATGATATGCTGGGTTCAAGGAATGTGCTAGGTAAATAGGCCTTTAGTAATGTGAGGTGAGGTGTAGGAAGAGGGGAAGCATTCTATGGTCCCAGGACTAGGTCTCCATTTTCTAGTGAAGCTATGCCTCTGGGCTGTGAATTTCACAAGTGTTTCTCAGTTTTTTTCCCTCTCCCTTAAGGGGGACACCGCAGCTAGAGTGGAATTGGGTATTTCCCTTCCTCCAGTCAGGTTCTAGGTAACTAGTTTCCCTCGAGGGCAGGGAAGAACAGAGTTCTCTGACATATGTAGGTAGGGCTCCTTCTCCACTCCCGCTGCCAGAAGCCTGGGGGGATATTCCCCCTCTGATATTTATTGTGGGAATGTGGTTGAGCTCCTGGAAGTAAATCTCACAATGTTTTGGGGGCTCCCTTAGGACTGAATCCCCCTGGAGTTTTCAACTTCAGACCCATCTGCACTGAGCCTCCAGCAAGTTGTCAATTAGAGCTCGGATTTTCCTCCCCGGCCCTGGTTCCCTCTGTAGTTTCTGCTTGTGAATCTCTGCTCTGGTAAGCTGTGACTCGCTGTATCTGCCTGTTCTTCCAGCCTTGGGAGAATTTGGAGTGTGTTCTCCCCTCTCTTATGGATTCAAGAAGAGCTGTTCATTTTTCACTTTATTTAGCTTTTTACTTGTTGGGATGGAGTGGCCCCTTCCAAGCCCCTGACAATGTGGAACTGAAGCTGAAAGTTATCACTGAATTTGATTTGCTTATACTTGTTTAGGTCTTTTCATCTATGTTCATGAAGAATATCGGCCTGTAATTTTCCTTTCTTGCTAACTGCAGAATTGAGTATAGCCTGCGACCCACATGCTATATGGTATTTCTTACAGAAGCCCTACGGATGGAAATCTGGAGACACCTGTTGGGGGAGCACCCACACATTCTGGCCAACTGGTTGGTATGTGTGTTTGAACCTTTCAGTAAGTTGCATCACCATGCTGTGGTAGGTCAGGAGCAAGACAGTATTCACCACGGATTCCTCCCTTTCCCTCACCCTTGGCATCCAATATATTAGCAAGACCTGTTGGTGGTACCTTCACACAAAATCAATATTCAAAGAACTTCTTGCAACTTTGTTGACATACCCTTATCCCAGTCATGGTCTCCTTTTGTCTGGACTACTGTAACTGTTCAACTCGTCTCCCTGCCTCCTCTCTTGCCCTGTGCCCCTAAACCCACCCTACACTCAGAAACCAGAGAATTCTTTTAAAAATATATATCCATGTTACTTCTCTGCTTTTATCCATCCACTACATTCCCATTGCAGCTAGAATGAAATCCAGCCTGCTTACAGGGTTTCAAACCAGATCCAGTCCTTGTATACCTTATAAATCTCATGTCCTACTCTTTTTGTTACTAGGTTCCAAACTTATAAGTAACCTATCAAATTACCAGGTGCTATTTTTTTTATAGCACTTATCTGTAGAAAACAATAGGCATGTTCCCCGTTGATTTTCTGCCGACCTTCCTTACACTCTTTGAGGGTTGGACATTCACTGACTGCCATCCCCAGCATGGAGAACATTGCCTCATCATAGAAGGTGCTGGATACATGCTTGAACCCTCTCTCCTAGTTCTTCAAACAAGACTAAAGGTTTGCCATCATATTTTTAGTTGGCCCACCTGGTGTACATTTGAGCCTTCCCTTGGAGAACACCCATCAAAAGTGGGAAACTCATCCGGGGTCATTCCCTTCTCTCAGGTGTCTACTCCCTCCAAAACCTGTCTGCTCTGGGTTATTCTCCAGTGCATTTAGGTAGCTAAATTTTTATATTTTATCATCTGCACAGGAGTCTATTTGATTGGAACTTCTCACAATGACCAGGACTGGATGTATTTTTGAAGTTAGAATGTGGAGCTTGAGAAAATTTTGGTTTCTCTCTAAGGAGTTTTCATTGGAAACCTGTAAAGAGGGAGTTAGCATCAACTGAATTGGGGAAGACTGAGGATGTGCAAACTTGGGAGGCGGGGGTAGATCAGAAGTTCAGTTTTGGACATGTCCAGTTTGAGATGTTTGCTGAGTAGTTCCCTGAGATGCAAAGAGCTACATCTTGGCAACAAATGTATATATTTTGGGAACTGCCAGCATACAAATTTTATTTGTATGAGCCATGGGACTCGGGGAGATAGTTGGGAGTGTGGACACATAGGAGAAAACCAGCGACTGTGCCCTGCACGCTCCAAAATTAAGCCGAGAGAAGAAGAACCAGCAAAAGAACAAAAGGAGCAGTCCATATGGGAAGGAAACCCAGAGAGTGGCATCCTGAAAGCCGTCTAGAGAAAATGTATCATGAGGGACGGGATGTTGCTGACGGGGGCATCAGATGGGACCTGAGAACTGGCAATCCTGAATGCTGGTGCTGAGAACCTAGCTGGCAGTGGGGGTGGGAGGGAGTTTGAGAGAGAACGGGGGGTGTGGGTGGGGACTGGGGATATGGAGGGGTTTATTTAGAAGTGGCTCCTTGGCGCGTTGGTCTAAGGATAAGGATGAGGGCATCATCAAGGCGGTGCTCAAAAGTACATGATGCCAAGAATTTCTTGGGATGAAAGGGAAGCAGAAAGAGACTCACAGAAAAAGCTTGATTGGCTGCAAGTTCCCTGAACTGGGAAGAGCCTGTGAGGTGGGATGAAGGAGTGAGGTCAGAGAGGGGCCCTGACGTTTACTGTTTTCACAGCGGGCCATTCTTCGTGATGAAGAGGCCCAGGAGGAGCCGTGGAGAGGATGGCAAGGTGGGTGGAGGCTGGTGGAAGTCATAAGGAACTTTAAGGCCTGAGCAGGATGGAGTGCACAGGCAGATGATGGACTCGTGGAAAGGTCTGGAGTGCAGAGAAAGACTGGACCACTGGATCCAGCTGTCAGCGCGGGACCAACGTGGGGAAGTGAGTGGGGGAGGAGCTGATGGCGAGGACACCCGGCAGAGGCTGGTACTGCTGGATGGTGAGGGCCCCAAAAGAATGGGGTGACCTGAAGGTAAAGGGGAGATGGCTCTGAAGTTCTGCCCCCACCACCCTTGTCCCTGTGCTGCAGGCACGTTCGGATCGAACACCCTCAAGAGATCAGGGCTTTGGAGGAGACCAAAGCTTCAGCTTTATTACTCTTAAAAACATCAGGGGGTGGGGCGCCTGGGTGGCACAGCAGTTAAGCGTCTGCCTTCGGCTCAGGGCGTGATCCCAGCGTTATGGGATCGAGCCCCACATCAGGCTCCTCTGCTATGAGCCTGCTTCTTCCTCTCCCACTCCCCCTGCTTGTGTTCCCTCTCTCGCTGGCTGTCTCTATCTCTGTCAAAAATAAATAAATAAAATATCAAAAAAAAAAAAAACACATCAGGGGGATTATTTCTGCCCCATCATTCAAGCCTACAGTAAGAACAGTCAATACCAAGTAGTTCTCAGTCCCAGAGCTATTACTGCTTGGCATGCTGTGCTCATAATGTATTTGCAAATTGATTGTTTCATGTTCTGTTTTACTTAACTATTCAGGGTTAGTGGTGAACCAACGAGTAAGTGTGCTCCCTCCACAAGCCTTCTCACGCCCCCTCAGTTCGGAGTATTACTACTGCTCAGCTCCTCCCTCCCCTGGCAAAGGCTCCTCTGCCCCCGCCCACCGGCTCCTCCCCTGGCTCCCAGCTCCTTTCCTGGCTCCCAGCTTCCTTCAGTCCTTAGTCCTTCTCAGCATTCAGATCTCATCTTAATATCACCTCCGGAGATAGACCTTTTGTTATCATTCTGGTTAAGGTCACTGGCCCTCCCCGCCAATCTGTTCTTTATTTCAGCACCCTTTTCCTTTCCTTCATAACTTAGTCCCATTTATATGTTTCCTTTTTAAAACAATCTATTTCTCGCAGAATAAAATTGCAGTAGGAGCCGGGTCAACTGTCCCGTTCACCATCATATTTCCAGTACCTGCCATAGTGTTTGGCACATAGCAGGCATTTAATAGATATTTGTTGGGCAAGTGTTTGTATCTCCATTTTATAAATGATAAAAAAGAGACTCAGCGAAAGTGACAAAGCTTGGCTTCCAACCAGGGTCATCCAACCTTCCTATTTCCATAATCCCTCTTGAAATTAGAAAACAGTTTATTCTAATTCTTAATGGTGGGTTAGAATGGCTGCAATGTCTTTATCACATTTTCTCTGGAGAGGTGGTGTGTCCTTGGCCCTCCTCAGATCTGGGCTACTCCTGAGGCTGCATCGACCAAAAGGAGGCTATGGGAGTGAAGCTGGGCCAGTTCCAGGCTCTGCCTCGAAGGGGACTGGCAACTTCACCTTCTTCCCTCAGAACACTTCTCATCAGGACCCCGAACTGCCTCGTGAGACTGACCGTCTTTCAGGAGAGACCACGTGGCAATACCACCTGCGCGATATTCAGCTGTACAAGCAGAGCCGCCAGAGGACTCCTGCCCCAGCCGCCAATCAGCTGCAAGCTCAGAGATCACGGGATCCCGAGGTCCTGGGTGAGCCCAGCAGAGCTGCCCAGCTGAGCCCTTTCAACACGCAGTACCACGAGGAACGTTAAGCAGGGTGGGGACGAGGATGAGGCAAGAAGGCACTTAGGACACAAGGTGTAAGGAGGCACTCGCTCTCAGGGACCTAGCTTGTCCTTGTTTGACCTCCAGAGTGGATACCTCCTTAGACCTTGTGCCCTGGGGGCCTCACTTGTCTTGGCCCAGACCTGCATTTTCAGCCGTTAGGTTTGGGTGGTTTTACCCAGCTCTAGAGAACCGAAGCCCCTGTGGTGCCCTGCACAGAGTAGGTGCTAACTTACTCATGCTTAACTCCATCCATTAAGGTACCATTGCAACTTCCAAACAAGGTGCTTTCGTAGGAATCCCTGGCCCTAGCCCTGACCCTGACGGTTTACATCACACTTTCTTCAACACATCCTTCCTGTAGATTATTCGCAAACTCTCCTTGTCTCCACCTCAGTAAGCATTCTTGAGCGTCTGCCTTGGGCTCAGCACTGTCCTGGTGCTCAGAGGTGGTGGGGAGAGGGCACGGCACACAAATGAGTAAGAAGGGGTCCTGCCTCCAAGGAGTCAACCACTGACCCAAGCAGCCGCTGTGGTTGGCTGAGACCCAGGGAGCCAGTGCCATGGGACGTGGGGGCTGCGGAAGGGGCTGGAGGTGGTAACCCTTGAACTAGGGAGATAGCAGAAGACTGGGAAGGGGCGGGTTTGTGCTGAGCCCAAAGGGTGAGCGCGCTCTGACCAATAGCGGCGAGGGGACGGGACACCTGTGCGCCGTGCTGCTCCCATTGCCCTTCTGTTCTCTTGTTCCATCCCCTTCCCCACCCACTTGGGAAGGATCAAGGGAAAAGGATGTTTCCGGAGGTTTCTCCGGCTCTTACCTCAGTGGTGGCTCAGATTGACGCCAGAGTTCGGCCTTCCCGGGCAGGGCAGTGACGCTTTCCTGGTCAGTGGCTGGTCACAAAGTCACAAAGTCTCTGTTACCCTCGCCCTGCTCCACTGTCTCTTAATAAAATGACCTAAAGGGACTGGATCCATTGCTCCTGTTTGCAGACGTTCTATAAAACCCGACTCGTTGGAAGTAAACATGGGAAAGCTTATCCGGCTGGTGAGGCTCCTCTTGTGCTGGGATCCACGTTCACAGCCCAGTACCGCCTCGTTCGGCTGGCTGGCTCACTGTCAGGTGCTCCCACAGGCCCCAAGGTCAGGCCGGGCCCATTTTCATGTAATTCTTTACAATTAGCACGTGGCTTGTCTGCAGAAAAGGGCAGCCAAGTGTTTTCAAATAGTATCTTCTCTGCAGGTTAAACATTTACTTTCTGCTCTGCTAACACAGTTAATTTGCAGAGCGAACCCCCTTTCTTCTGAACTTCTAACAAACGCAACCCAAATTCTCCAGGCCCCACACCAGCTACGATGGTGGGATGGCGGGTGGAGGGCAGGTGTGCTGGTGAGAACTTGGGTCAGAATCCGGCAGAGGAGGCAACTGGTCCCAGCTGGCGAGGGGAAGCAGAAAACGGACAGAACCTCTCTGTAACGACCTATGTGGGGCCAGGAAAAAGGTTGAAAAAAAACCCTCTTAAGCCTTGTGGCCCATTGGGGATATCAGAGTTCTCTAGGAAAGAATCCCCATATTCTGGGACCCGTGGCTTCAGGCCTAGTGGAAATCCCAGGGACAATAAATGTTGTTCATAATATAATCGTAAACACGTCAGTTATACTTCTTGATTTTTTTATGTTACATAACTGTTCTTACATTCGAATGTCTCACTGAGGTTTGGCCATGAGAGTTAACGGGACCTAACTGCTGGTCCTCCTCCCTCGTGGATCTGGGGGATTGCAAACTCAGACTTCAGGGGCCAGGCAGGTGCCAGGAATTAACGGCACGTGGGGGCAGGCCGGTGGCCATGTGAGGCCCTTGGCTCGCCGGGAAGGGAAGCATGATTGCACATTCCTGCCTGTGAGAAGCAGCGGCCCAGTGTTCCTGCGTGGTCAGATCTTAATAAGAGAAGACGGCTATCTGTACTCTTCCTTGAAATTGGCAGAAAAACGTTGCTAGACCAAACAAAATGTGTCTGTAGTTTGCGTTGAGTAGCTGGGGAAGGGCGGGGTGTGGAGGGAAGGGAGGGAGTGAGGCCAGACCTCTGGATGCTGGTTCTCTGGAGTCACTGGCTATGTGACATTGGCCAAGCCACGTCCCTTCTTGGGCCTCATCTTCCTCATCTAGAGAGTCACGGGTTTGGAAGATTCCATCTCTGTTTTATTTTTTATTTTTTTAGAGGGGAGGAGGAGCAGAGGGAGAGGGAGAGAGAGAGAACCTCAAGCAGGCTTCATGCCCAGCACAGAACCTGACACAGGCTTGATCCCATGACCCTGAGCCGAAATCATGAGTCAGACACTCAACTGACTGAGTCCCCCAGGTGCCCCTGGAAGAGTCCATCTTTAAAATGCTGTTCAGCTTCAGGATTTTGAACCCCCAGCACACGGTGTGATATATATACTCAACTAGATGGCCAAAAATTTGATGTTAAATTAATAAAAGAATGAATTACTCACCTGGACTTTTTGCAAAGATAATCAGCTTCAGAAGAAAAGTGTTGACAAGTCCCTCCTTTTCCTTAACAAATTCCCCATTGTTTTCTAAATCTTCCCTTGATGCCGTTTGCCCCCTAGATGTCAGTTTCTATTTCCCATGAAACCTCAGCTTTTGGAAAGCAGACCCCCAGACTCCTCTGCACAGTGCTGGTACGGGACCCCTGGGTGGGCTGGCTCCCCTCCCCTTGGCAAGCTGAGCAGGTGATCCTGACGTGGTCAAGAGCCATCGACGTGGGCGCTACATGCCTTCCACCTGCGATGGGAACAAGTCTCTGAGGGCGCTGGATGCCCGTGAAGAAGGACGCCAGGTTCTGTGGGGACGCCATCCGTGGCTCAGCAGCCATGAGAGTAATGGCAGGTGTGGTTCATTTGTGGATACAGAGGGAAAGGTCATTAGGTGATTTGCCCAAGCATAGCCCGGCCGGGTGCTAGCCTGGCACGTGCACCTTCTTATGGGATCCCTTACCTGTGCAAATGAAATCAGCCTTAACAGGAGAGGATCCCAAAGATGTTATAGACCAGTATGGGGTTACCCAGGATTTGCAGAAGTTTTAAACTGAAGGGACCCTAGGGGAGAGGACAGCTGGGAAGGGAGGCTGGCCTACTGCGTGCCGTCCACTCTCTGGAGAGCTTGTATCTCACTCAGCCCTTGGATCAAATGATGCATTATTATATGATCTTACTAATGGCAGAACGAAGGTCAGGTGAGGAAGGAAAGTTCCCCAAGATCATGTCACTTGTAAGGTGTCGAGCCAGGACCCAAACTCGGAATGATCTGGCTCCAATGTCTTCATTCCTGCTGTGAGGAATCGAGACACAGTTTAGCAGATTGGTCTCCTTCATTTGACAGGTGAGCAAGTGTGGCCCCCAGAGCTTACTGGCTTCATCTAGGTTAGAGCGAGTGTGTCAGACAGCCGCTTTCCTTGCTGCTTTTGGTGCTCTATTTAGCTCTGGGTGACACCAGGCTGGTGGGGGCAGGTCCCCAAACACAGGAATAGAAACCTCTTGCCATTGCTCCCTCTTCGTGACATCCTCAACTCAAGAGTCACTTTGGATTGGACCAGGCCACGGTCACCTTCTGAATGAAGCCACTTAGAAGGTCATCGAAGGCTGCCATGGATGTGGCTTGGGACACAGGAGTCCAGATATAGGGGCACCACCCACAGAACCCCTCCTCCTCCCCATGGGCCGTGGTCCTCCCATCCCACCTTGGGGCTGGCTCTTCTGTTGCTGGTAGGCTCGTGGTCCAGGGATTTCACTCAGGGCCACACCACGGCAGCAGTTATAAGGGTGACCCAGTTCCCCGTTCCTGGCCTCTCCGCCTCACCGTCTGAGTTGGCCTGGGAGGCTTCCGTGAGCTTCACAATCCCCAGCAGCCAGCCTGTCCTCGGATTCGTTTCAGCCCGGTAAGTTCTCCTGCCGCTGAGCCACCTGTCAGGCAACGCCTCCCACACCAGATGGCCGTCCCTCCTGCCCCTCCATGGCAGTCCAGCCAAGCCCAGGCCCGGCACGGACAGAAGAGGACCCGAGTGGCCGAGGCCAAGGTCAAAGTGTCCATCTGGACACAGGTATGAGCAGAGCCGAGGCACTGCCACAGAAACAGCTTTGGCAAGGGAGGTGTTCGCAGACCCTCGGCTCTTGGTTCCCATTCAGTCTGGTTTCAAGCTCAAAAGGCGCTCAGAGGCACAGCTTCTCCTGCAGGTAATGGACTACCTGAAGAACTGTCTCCCCCAGCCCCCCAGTCAGGGACACCTGCTTTCTGTAACTGCGCAACCCCGAGGGCAAAGGATTGTGAATCTTTGTCAGAGAGGAGCTTGGCTACAGATGACCCCCCTTGGCTTTTCCAGGGCCTGTGTGGCCTGGTGCTCAAGGTCCATGGTCAGCAAGTCTTTCTCTGTCCCCCCCACCCCCACCAACTCCCCTCCTCATGGCAGAGCCTTGAATTCTGAACTTTTTCCAGTGTCATCCTCCTGAAACCTTCCTTGCAGCTCTTCCATTTGACCTCACGCTGTGGCAGTCAAATGAAAATGCGAGGCAATATTATTGTACCAAATTGTTTACAAAATAGAAAACTGGAGAGGAAATGCTGTTTTGTTTTCTCAACAGTGAGAAATCTAAGCAGACCTACTTATTTTCAATTCTTTGATTTTTCCCTGTGTACATAAGAAGGCCATTGAGATGGCCTTGCAGGAAGCTTGTTTTGGCTTTGAAGCAGACCCTCCTCCGCCCATCACATCCCATTGCTAAGTAATACACTCTGAGTAAAAAAAAAAAAAATCCCATTGCATTCTGAGTTTCCAAATCAGCATAACCCATTTCTTATTCTAAACAAGGGAGCCAACAGCTATCTTCCGGGCCAAGATGTCAGTGTTAAAAAAATGTTTTAGAACAGAAAATGTAACGCCCATGTCCAAGCCTGGCAAGGATGACTACATGCATTAGCTGATAATTGCAGAGTGTTCGCGCTTTTTCCTTAGAGCTTTTATTATTTTTTTTCCCCAAGTGGTAGCTTCCGGAAGGCATCTTTGTTTTCATTCCAGCATGGCTGACGTTAGATTCAATTTTTCAAAATGGCACCAGAAACGTCTTATCAATTTCCCCAGGACCTGGTGAGATGGAACCACAAGACCGATCACGTGCCTTTATGAGAAACACGTTTGAACAGGGCCATCCTATCAATATCGGGCCCGTCTGGGAGGCTGGGTGGATCTGCTGTAAGTGAATGAAATGTTGGACTTGGAGTTCTTTGGGCTTCAGAAGAAGACTATGCTGATGACCCTGATTAGCCCAGACTCCTCAGATCACTGGTCAGCCACCAGCATCCCAATTCCTGTAGTCTTTTCCATTTGCTTCTCTGTGGGTCACCTGACAGCAGCTGCCTGGACAGAGCTGGCCTTGCAGTTTTGCCATTCTCCCTCGGCCATCCTCTGATGCCTGCCACCACTTGCCAGCCTTGCTTGCGCGTTGCCAATACTAGGGGGGAGATCACATCTAATTTGAGCACCGTTTTATCTGCTTATTTTATACACAGATGTGAGCACATTTCTCTCTACATTATATAAGTATTTAAGCTTTCATTCCGATTGTCTTCAGTACTTACTACAACAGACAGGCAAATACACAACCCCCAAGGTGCTGGAAATACCCTTCCACGTACCTTGACCTTCAAAAGCTGTCATAAATAGAATATGATGAAATAAAGCAAGACTGGTGGGGGTTCCAATAAAGTCACCCCAAATTACTCAAATGTCTCTCTGAACTGTTTCATATATTCTGGAAGTGTGCTAGCAGTGGTGGGGGAATGTGTCTTCTCTGTTCCCAGTTTTGGCTCCTCCAAATGAAATATTAATAGTATTCCTATAGCTGCATTGGGCAAGATGAAGAAGCTTCCAGTGATAAGTCGTGCCTACAGAAATGTTTGTATTCATTGCAGGTTAGCAGAACCACGATTGATGTAGTGTGCTAGGTGTGTATTCCCCAGGAACATAAATTGGTCAGGGAGTTCCTGAAACCCTGGAGGATAATTCATTCTCCCAAATGAAGGTTCCTTGGGAAAAGTGAATACAGTGCTGTGTCAGCAAAGCCTTGCCCCTGTCCGTCAGGACTCCGTGATTCATCCCAGAGGCAAATGACTCACTGTGAGCGTCTATGCGCTGAAATAATGCCATTTTTTAAGTGCAAAGACTGCATGTCTGAGTGCGTACAATTTTAGTCAGACTGATGTCTGCGGGGGCTCCGGGGGGCTTTGTGGAGTGGATTGCCAGGTGGTGCTGGAGCTTACAGGCGGGAGGCAACCCCAGCAAGGTGGGAACGTGGCGTCAGCTCAGCTTCTGTAACAACAGCATAGCCCGGGGGCAGCTTACACAGCACACATTTGTTCTCATGGTTCCGGAGCCTGACGTCCATCATCAGGATGTCTGCGTTGGTTGGGTTCTGGTTGGGGTGCTCTTCTTGGCCCACAGATGGCCTCTTTCTTGTATCCTCACACGGCAGAGGGCGAGATCATCTCTCTCCCATCTCTTCTTGTAAGGTCACTAATCCCAGTCATGAGGACCCACCCTCATGGCCGAATGACCTCCCCAGAGCTCCACCTCCTGATGCCATCCCGCTGGTGGGTAGGGCTTCGACATGGGAATTTTAGGGGGACAAACATTCAGTCCAGAGCACAAAGTGGTGAGCGTAGATGTCCCTTTGGGAGGGAGGTGAAGGGAATGGCTATGGAAGACCAGCAGGGAGGTGAGGCTGAAGGGGCAGGGGCTCCGATGGGCTACAGGGGCGTGAGCAGTGAGAAGTCCCTCGTCAGCCTGCCACCGTGAGGGGATCTGGAAATGTAAACTGCACTCCATGTCCCCCAGCTTGCTGTACCCTCAAGTTAAAGAGCTAAGCTGAAGTTTGTGGTTTCATGTTCAAAACTGAGGGGCAGGGGGCGTCTGGGTGGCACAGCGGTTAAGCGTCTGCCTTCGACTCAGGGCATGATCCCGGCGTTATGGGATCGAGCCCCACATCAGGCTCTTCCGCTATGAGCCTGCTTCTTCCTCTCCCACTCCCCCTGCTTGTGTTCCCTCTCTCACTGGCTGTCTCTCTCTCTCTGTCGAATAAATAAATAAAAAAATCTTTAAAAAACTGAGGGGAAAATATGATTCATGGTTGAGCTTATACCCTGAAGAGAATCTAGAAGGAGAGAGTCCTGGCGAGCAGAGGGTTTTCAGGAGGGTAGGACTTCCACCTTGCCCTCCGCGTGACTGGAGGATTTCGGAAAATGAAAGCTCTTTGGGTAGACCCATCCTCAGGGACCTCTTCACCACACAAGTCACCAGGATTAATGAGATGAGAAACCCCTGTAAGCTCCTCGGACAAAACTTCTGTTCGCCCACGGCATCGTTACTCTCATCTATGTGTGAGGTGTCCTGATGAGTGAGTTTCCTTCTGCATAAGAAGACTTGCTTCCTAAGGATCATTTGGGGGTTGTGCAGAGGTAATTCGCAAGATGGAATTATGGGCTCAGAAATTGTTTCCCATCCATGAGCTGCTTAGGTATTGAGATTCAATAGCTCTTGGTCCCTGGCTCCCTATTATCTCCCTGGCTCCCAGTCCCACAACCAGAGGGATCGGCACACTTTTCCTGGAAAGGGCCAGATAGCAACTATTTTCAGTTTTGTGGGCCCTATAGTCTCATAGGACCTGCTCAACTCTGCTGTTAACGGCATATAGTACCCATGGACAATACGTCAACAAATGGTGTGGCTGTGTTTCCATAAAACTTTATTTACAAGAACAAAGGAGGGCAGGATTTGGCTCCATGTTGTAGTTCGCTGATTCCTGCCCTAGATGATGTTGGCTGATCAGCTGGCTCGGGCAAGAAATCATTCACATATTTAACAAAAGTTCACTGTGCATCTACTCTGTACTCTGTAAACTGTCCAGAGTTCCAGCAGTTTGGGATGTATCAGTGAGCAACACTGACAAAAGTCTGTAGAGTTCTGTGCTCTTCGAGCTTACATGTTTATTAGGAAGACAGACAACATGGGTTCTCTTCTATACCTCTATTCTCTCCCCTTCTAACTTCACCCCAGAGAGGCTCTGTGCCCCTGGTGGTCCATGGGGACAGCATCGATACACACTCTTGTGTCCAACTTCCTCCCACTGGGTCCAGCCCATGAGAGGTAGAGGCAAGAAGGGATTTTATTCCTCCCGCTCCTGAAGTATCTGATCCATAATACCTATTTGGGTGTATCTCTGTGTCGAGATACCTTTAGCTGCATCTGTCTGTGTGTTTCTAAGCCACATAATGTTCTCCGGAGAGCATACTGGAGGCCTAATAGCACAGTGGGTGAGAATAGGAAGTAAGACAGACGTGGGCGTTACTTTAAGTTACGAGGATGGAGTCAGACAAATTTGGGCAACTTCTTGGAGCTTCTGTTTTCTCATGAGCAAAGTGAAAATAATAAGAAAACTATCAACCCCATGGGGTTGCCATGAGTACCAAATGTGATAATGCAGGTAAAGTGCTTGGTACAGGGCCTGGCACACAGGAAAATGGTAGCAGTGACCAATATATTATATGTGGTATATTGCAGCTCTTGTTGGCGAGTTACTTTAAATATTGTGCTCAGTATGAGCATATCCTTTTGTGTCCTGAGCACTGTAGACCTGAGGGCAGGTGCAGGGAGAGAGATCCATTTGGCTGCAGTTTTCAAGTCTGGAGACTTTCAAGCCAAATGCCCCCCACGCCCGCCCTGTGCTCACCATTCATGTCCGGCTTCTTCCTGCCTCTGTTCCAATTTCACAAACTAGATTCACCCATCACCTTTACATTATCTAGAAACTGGTTTAAATTACTTTTTCTCTGATGGCTTGCTTTGGTTTCCTTCACTGGTGTGAGATTCTACATTTTTTTTATTCCTTCAATATTATTTTAATGGAGTCTTGGAGAAAAGAGAGTGCTGGGGCTCAATTTTCCCCTGAGTTTTTTTTTAAGCTTCATTCTTTTAAAAAAATTAATATTGAATTGTGGTAAAATATAAATATGATTTACCATCCTAACCATTTTAAAGGTATAGCTCAGTAGTGTTAAGTACATTCACATTCTTGGGCAACCATCACCATCATCCGTCTCCAGAGCTCTTTTCGTTTTGCACATTGCAACTCTGCCTCCATTAAACATGGTCCCCCATCCTGCCTCTCACTCACCACCATTCTACTCTCTGTCTCCATGAATTGGATTACTCCAGGGATCTCACATAAGTGGGATCATACAGTATTTGTCCTTCTGTGACTGGCTTGTTTCCCTTAGCACAATGTCCTCAAGCTTTATCCATGTTGTAGCCTTACTTTGTAAGGCTGGAGAATACTCCATTGTATGTATAGACCATATTTTGTTTATCCATTTATCCATCAGTGGACACTCGGGTTGCTTCCACCTTTTGGCTGCTGGGAATCCTGCCCCTGTGAAGGTGGCTGTACGAACATTGTTGAGTTTTAAAAGGGCTGCTATGCAAGAGACCCCGGCCACTCACCCCCAAATCAGATGCATCTGCGTGTACATTTCCCGTTGCATTGAGATGAAATCATCACCATCATCATCGTCATCATCGCCATCACACTGTCATCCATAGAATGTCCCAGGGTGAAGAGTTTTACTTGATACACTTCTTCGAGGTTCATTATCATAATCCCAGAAGCAGCTCAAAGAGTATGTGCTCCAGAGAAATTAAGTGACTTCCCTAAGCTAGTGAGACGTACAACTAAAATTACAGAATGGTTCTATCAGCCTGAAAGACATTGTTGAGCTCTTCCACTTGCACAGACGCTATTGTGGGTTAATAGGTAAAGATGACCATTGAATGATTATCTCTGATCTGGTAACTTTAATGCAACTTCTCCTGATGAGATGGGCTGATACTATAAATTTCATGTGGGGGAAAAAAAAATCTGAGGCTCCGCCTGCTAAGACAACACAGAATATCAGAGAAGATTCAACTATTAAAATTATAGAGATTCATCCCTCTTTATTTTCCTGGAGGGGAACAAGGTAAGCATTCTTGGGTTTTGGCACTTTTTCTCCCATTTGTATGTTCCTCCTAACGTGAGCATTACGTTGTTTATTCATCTGTTAATGACAGCTGATTATCAAACCGTAAATATACATGTTGGATCTAATGGTTTGTGAATGTTAAGCATCAGACAGTAATATTTGTGGGTATTTAGAGAACTCTACAGCTTCATCCCAATCACTTGTCAGTTTTCTGTAGAATTATCTGATTCTTTGTGCTGTCAGCCGAATCATGTGTTTGGCAGAAAGCAGACTCCCCCCCCCCATTATTGCTATTTTTTTCTTCCTGTCAGTAAACAGATTAAAAAGAAGAAAGAAGGAAACACAACTCTCTTGTGTAATCTAGGCTACAGATATCACATTTCCTCTATGCCTATTGGAAAATAGCAAATGTGATTTCTTAAGGCTTTTCATTTTCAAATCATTTCAGGCACATTAGCAGATCCACGTGCGCTCGGTACTTTTGTGCCGTATATCGGATATGAAGATGCTGAAGCTCGAATCGAAGGGTCTTCATCCTTCAGCCTGGAAGTCCTATGGTACTTATTTAAAATTAAAAAATATTTGGCCACTAGCGGTTTGCTCCCTGAATGCCAAGATCCATTTATTTGTTTTCTTAGCAGAGCCAGAGTAGCCTGGTGTTTAAGCTTTGACAGTGTGCTAAGAAGTGCTGGAGAAAGACACACCCGTCCCCAGGGTGCAACCAGGAGCCTCTGCGAACTTTTCTTAAAATGTCTTCATTCTTCCATTCACCCAGAAAACAGTGATTAAGCACCTACTAGTGCCAGGTCCACACTTAGCTCTGGGGGAATGGGAGGTTCCAAGACTGGTAGAATGGGAGGCAACATGGCTGAGCAGAAAGGGCATGGTCAGAACCCCAGCCTGCCTCCCGGCAGAGTGTGTGGCCTTAACTTCCCCAGCCCTTCCTCTTTGGCCAGGAGGGAGACATCCATCCCAGGGAGCTGGATGATGAACTGCATGGCGTGGCCATGGCTGATGGTGCCGGGCTGTGACCCTCAGGCTTGTTTCCTCTTGGTTTATTTCCATTTCTTTCAGTCCCCTTGGCCCCTTCTGTTCCATGCACTCTGCCAACTATGCTTTCTTCTCCTCCTCCATTTTTGCTCTTGCAAAATGTTTGCAGACCCTCAAACTCTGCCTTTCCTCCCCCCACCCCCCACTGTCCTGCTCTCTTCTTATCTCTCTGTGCCTTACTTTTCTGGGGTCTTTGACCTCTCTTTCTTTTTTCTTTCTTCTTTCCTTCCCTTTTTTTCTTCCTCCCAAAATTTTGTTTAAATTCTAGTTAGTTAACATATAGTGTAATTTGATTTCAGGAGTAGAATTTAGTGCTTCATCACTTACATACCACACCCAGTGCTCATCACATCAAGTGCCCTCCTTAATGCCCAGCACCCCTTTAGCCCATCCCCCACCCACCTCCCTCCATCACCCCTTGGTTTGTTCTCTATCCTTAAGAGTCGTTTATAGCTTGCTTCCCTCTTTCTTTTTTTCCCTTCCCATATGTTCATCTGTTTTGTTTCTTTGCCCTCTCTTCTCTCTCTCTCTTTCTCTTCTTTTTCCAAATGGTGGATTTTCACAGTCTCTGCTCATTTCTCTCTTTAGGATATTGTTTTGTTTTGTTTTTTTAGCACTGACCATCCTTCAAATCTTTATTCTTCAGGCATCACCAACATTCATTTTCCTGGCTTCAATCATCATCCTGAATC
Source organism: Ursus maritimus (assembly GCF_017311325.1). Classification (NCBI taxonomy): domain Eukaryota; kingdom Metazoa; phylum Chordata; class Mammalia; order Carnivora; family Ursidae; genus Ursus; species Ursus maritimus. The sequence goes on along the minus strand of NW_024426885.1, from coordinate 6,940,691 downwards.
TGATGACACCAAAGTTTACATTGCTGTATTGAATTTTCAACCAAATACCCAACCGGATGCTCACCTTCAACTCAAAGTATCTATAGCTTTACACATCATCCTTCCCAAACCAGCCCCCTACTAGATTCTTCTGTTTTTCCCTCTCTGTCAGTAGCACCATTTTCTCAATTATCTGCAAAGGAGATGTTAGAGTCAAACTTATTTTTTTTTTCTTTCCTTTAACTGCTTTCTCATTTACTCATATGATTTTTATTGATTCTTTCAAAATATGTCTGAGCAGAAAAGCATTAGATTAAGTTACAAAAGACAATAGCAACTTTTAAAAACACCTGCAAATAAACTAAGGAAACCAATCAATTTATAAAGCAGCATATACAGCATTATCCCAATTCCGTTATCGTTGTGCTGTTTGTGTCCTATCTTTCATCTACCAATCTAATCTATCTACAAGTGTGCATGGAAATAGACTGAAAGAATGCTCAGAAATGTTGATGGCAGGTGTCCTGCAGTAATGGGATTATAAATGGATTTTACTTTCTTTTTTTTGTTTCTTTTTTCCTTTCCCCACCCCTGGACTTCTGATGCCCAGAAGAGGATTAATGACAAGCCTTGGTTTATGACACGCACTCATAATTAGTTCCTTTTATTTTTTTCTCTTATTTACTTATTTGAATATTTAATTTGAATATTTACTTGATGATTGCAGTGGGCATCTATGCCCACCGTCTAAGTCAAGTTCTCAAATAATAAGATGGCTTACATTTCCTGTGTGCTGTCCACCCCTCACCCCTACCATCTCCTACATCCTACCAGCAAGGTCCAGGAGGTTGCCTCAGTCCACATTCTGTCCAACACTTCTATGTCAGGCTTCTTAAGTTTTGTCAGTTGAAAGGGAATAAAATTGCATCTTAAGTGATCTTGATTTGGATTGTCTCGGTTCTAATAAAATTGAATATCTTTTCATACATTTATAGGCTTTGTCTTTTTCCTCCTCTAAATTTATAGGCTTATGTCTTTTTAGGTTGTTTGTTTTTGTTGTGTTGATTTGTAGGAACAAGACAAGGATGTCCACTAATGCCACTACATTCAATACTGTCCTGGAGGTCCTTGTCAAAGAATAATAAAGGCATGAAAAATAAATTAAAGACATTAGGATTGGAAAGAAATATGACTATTATTATTTTCAGACGACATTACTGAGTACATAGAAAACTCCAAATAATCTGATAATCTAAAAATTTTTGTACTTACAGGAGACCTTGGCAAGGTGGTTGGATGTGGAACCAATAGACAAAGGCCAGTGACATTCCTATACGCCATCTATAAACAGTGAGAAAATGTAATATTAAGAATTCATTATTTATAACAGCCAAACAACATTACACAATAGCTACAATTAACCCTATAAAGAGATATGCAAGGCAAAAACTTAAAAATTTAAAATTCTTTAATATGTCACATTCAGAAGACCTAGATAAATTGAGAGAAATTTTATGTTCATGGATAGGATTTCAGTTCTCTCCTGCCAGTCCCCCACTTGATCTATAGAGTAAGCACAATTCTATTCTGTGGAGTTTGACAATTTAATTCTAGAATGTACATGGAGTAGGAGGGCCAGGAGTACTTAGTAACTGTTAGGACAGTTGCCCCGTCAGACCTAAGTCTTATTTTAAACATTTAATAATGAAGATAGTAGAATCAGTGCTCGGATAGGCAAGTTGTGAGTGGAACCGAGCAGAGAGAGCAGGAAGAAATCCCTGTGTGTGTGGAACTGTGAAATATAACACACGTGTCGTGATCTGCGGAGAGATGGAGAACTCAGTAAAGGAAGCCGGAAAACTGATTCTCCATATGGAAAACCGACTTGGGTCCCTATCAACTCCAAGTGGATTAAAGTCTTAATTGTCAAAAGTGACACTTTAAAATAGAGCTGAATATCATTCTCATCTTGAGACAGGATGGAATTTTTCAAAAAAACTCAAACAAGTGAAGCACAACAGGGAAAAATGCTAATTCTGACTAGATGAAAATGAAAGGCTTCCTCCTCCTCCTCTTCCTATTCGTCTTCTTCTTTAATCAAAAACCATTGAAAAAAGAACAACCATTTTTGAAAAAGTGAAATGGAAAGCCACAAGCTGGAAGATAACTGTAGTAGGGATAAGTGACAAAGGATGAGCATCAGGAAAATATGAAAAATCCCCTAGAAGTCTTTAAAAAAAGATAATCAACCTAATAGAAACGTGTTATTTTTATATTAGTAAAACTGTACTATATGCAATAAAAATGTACATTCCAAAGACATCACAAAATTAAAAGAGAAAATGAAGAGAGAAGTTGTTTTATCCATAAACACACGTTTTCTCTCCACTTAGGTCTTCTTTAATGTCTCTCAATAAAAGCCCTTGTAATTTATGTTTAGATTTTGTTTATTTCTAATAGATTTCCCTTAAAAAATATAAAGTAAAAAGACACCAAGTGTTAAAATAATTAATATATAGTTCTCACTACCCAGTAAGAAAAATGCCCAACATGACAGAAAAATAGGCTAAGGATAAGAAATTGATGAAAGAAAAGTACAAATGGAGAATAAACATAAAAATGTTTTGCTTTACTAGCCATCAAATAAATGAAAATAAAGATAACAATCAAATTCCATGTCTTCCTTTTCCAAAGATCATAAGAATGAGTGAGATAGTCATTCTCATCTACTGAAGTTGGATGTGTAGACTGATTCCACATTTCTGGGAAGGAATTTGTTGGCATGTTTCAAGAGCCTTTAAGATGTTCATTTTTTTGACCCAGTAATTCAACTTTTAAAATCTATGCTAAAAACAATGAGAGACACAAAGTTGATAAATAACAATGTTTATCATTATTTATAGTAGCACAAGACTAGAAGAAAAAATAAAATACAAAAGGCAAAAAAAGGGGGGGCTGTATCCATTGGATGGACTATTCTAGAGACTAAAATTCTTTTCATGCCCAAAAGAGCTCATAATTAAGGTCATTTAAATAAAATAACCATGTGATACCAGTTTTTACCTATGATATTAAGAAAATTAGTAATGCTAAGTGATGGGAAAGATAATGCAAAAGTCATTATCACACACTTTGGGTGTGCATTTTAATTGGCATAGTTTTTTTGGAGGGAAATCTGGCAGCACTAATAAAAATGTTAAATGCATATGCCCAGCAATTTTACTTTTGAAAGTTTCCTGATAGATACATCTGTTTAAGAGTAGAAAGACTTTTGTAAAACAACTTCATCACATTGTAATTTGAAATACCCCACGTGTCTATTCATAGATGACTAGTTAAATTACAGTAGAGTCATATGATGAAATACAACATCAGTCTCTCTCACAAAATGAGATAGAACATATGTGCTGAGATGAAAAGATACCAAAAGCATTCAATTAAGGAAAAAGGGTATGTCTTAGTGTGGGTTTTCCTGGAAGCAGAGCCTGAGACAAGGGTGTGGTGCAGGTAGTTTCTTTGGGAAGATCCCAGAAAGAAGGAGTGAGGAGGCAGAGAGAGTGAGTCATGGAAGAGGAAACAGCAAAATCATCATATAATGGGGGAATCAAGAGCTTGATCCACTTGGAACCTCCCAAGAAGAGTATCAAAGGGCTCCAGAAGTGTCCCCTGATTGTAAGACAGGACACAGAGTGTCTGGACAGAAGACAAAAAGGTGGACAGTATGTAAGAGAGGATGTGGTGCCTACACAGACCTGCCTGCCCCACTTGGGGCTGAAATCAGGGGTGGTCCAGGGATATGACCTGCATTACCAGAGGAGTCCACTATAGACTGATTCAATTTGGTTAAAAAATAGTTTACATATATACATAGAGATATGCACAAGAAGCCCTCTTCACTGTGATAAGATTAACTGATGCCCTCCAAGCCCTTGATGAAACATGGTCCACACTTGTGTAGAAAGCACGAACTAGCAGGTTACTTCCTAGAGCAGTGGTTCTCAAATGTTGGGGAGTGTCAGAATCACTTAGAGGGCTTGTTAAGACATAGAAGTTTCTAATTCACTAGGTCTGGGTTGGGCTGGAGAATTTGTATTTTTCACACGTTCTCAGGGATGCTGATGTTGCTGGCCTAGAGATCACTTGCTCAGAACATCTATGCATTTCCCCCACCAGCTGGATTGTGTGATTACCCAGAGTCCAACGTGTTTGGTTCCCAAAACTGTTTACGTCAGTTGTCCTTGCTATTGTAACTGGGTAATCTAATTAAATGTTGAATGAACTGATGAAATGTGAGGGGGGCAAGGAAAAGGACGTGTATCTATAAAATATGTAGTTGAGGGCTATTGAAAAGACACGATATAGATGAGTCATTGAAAAATTGCTATAGAATCAGGAGTGATCAAGGTAGTGGTAAAAAAATCACAAAAACTGAAAATTGAAGAGCCACAATAAGCTAGAAAATTATTTTAAGGGATTATTTGCAAACGTCCAAGTTCTTGCTCCATTATAAGGTATCTCAAAACAAAAATGTATGCCAGTGTGTTAATAGTATAAAAAATTAATATATAAACAACACATTTGAAATACACTTGAATACTTTACACTGAAAGAAGCGGTCTTGCACCTACATTAGAATATTGTCAAATCTGTATAGATTTATTTGTTTTAATTTAAATATAAAATTTATAGTACTTATGATTTTTGTTTTCTGACTTTCTGCTGGAACTATTTTGATCAATGACTGGTCCTGATCCAATTGAAGGAGAGACCTTCTTCTTCTTCTTTTTTTCTTTTCTTTTTTTTTTTTTTTAAGATTTATTTCTTTATTTTAGAGAGAGAGAGACAGAGAACTTGAATGAGTGGAGGGGGTTGTGGGAGAGGGAAGAGAATCTCAAGCAGACTTCTTGCTGAGTGTGGAGCCTCACGCAGGGTTCAGTGCAGGGCTCGATCCCAGGACCCTGAGATCCTGACCTGCGCCAAAATCAAGAGTCAGATGCTTAACTGACTGAGCCACCCAGGCGCCCCTGAAGAAGAGAAATTCTATTGTCTCCACTGTTGAATCTTTCTGTCTTAAAGCAGTTTTTTTCCCCCCAGGCATAAAGCTAGAAACTAGGAATTCTGATGAGGATCCCCTCAATGCCCCAAGTAGTATTTTGTTATTAAAGAATGTCAATTTCACATTTAAATTGTACAAAATTGTACATTTTATTTTTATTTTTTTTAAAGATTTTATTTATTTATTTGACAGAGATAGAGACAGCCAGCGAGAGGGAGAACACAAGCAGGGGGAGTGGGAGAGGAAGAAGCAGGCTCATAGCAGAGGAGCCTGATGTGGGGCTCGATCCCAGAATGCCAGGATCACGCCCTGAGCCGAAGGCAAACACTTAATGATTGAGCCACCCAGGCGCCCCAAAATTGTACATTTTATACATTGATGCCAATCTCTTTGAGTCATGACCCTGCCCCCAAGTGCATACAGAATAAAATCTAAATCCTTGGTGTGGCATTCAGGCATCTCTCTGCCTTGATCAACAACCTCTGTCACTCCCTGTCACTTCTCACTTCTTCCCTTTGTATACCTTGAACCACACATAAATTATCATTTTTTGCAACTTGTGCCTTTTTAATGAGCTCTTGCCTTTGTTCATCTGTCTAGAGAACTCCTATTTATCCTTCAAAGGCGAGCCCAAATGTCCCACCTCTGGGAAGCCTTCTACAATTCCCTCCTTTATTCCAAAAGCGATTTGTGTATAGTCTTTGATAGTACTTGTCAGATTGCTTTGAATTTTTTTGCTTTGGTTTCAGTGGAACCTGTGGAATCTTAGCTTTCAATGTCTAGAACATTTATAATCTTTTACCATATTTTATTTTATCACTTTACCTGAGCTTTGTTCCAGTCCTGACACTCAGTAGGAGCTCAGTAACATTGCTGGAAAATATGAGTGAATGAATGAATGAATGAATGGACACTCAGGACCTCTTACATGTTTATGCTTCCTGCTCAACCACCTGTAGACATAAAAACTCACTGGAATTTAAATGACAACTTAAGTATAATACATATTGTCTTGAATTACTCACATCACTCACTCTCTTAATGCTTAGCAATTTCTTCTTGTATTCATAAATAAAACCCATCCCTGTTCTAAAAACTGTTTTAAAAACACAGCAGTGACACCCAAATTGCTGAATAGATAAATAGCTTTAGTGCATATGATAGCTTCAAATTTTACAATTCATCAGGGAAAATTCCCATCTGGGAGAACGTGGTGTTCCTCGATGTCATCAGCTGTAAAATGGGGGCAATAATAGAATGACATCTCAGGGTTATGGGCAGTAATTAGAGAGATAATTTATGTAAGGTATCTGAACACAGCGAGGAACCAAGAAATTAACCGATTACATTTAACTGTGGATTTAACTGACCACATTTTTGTTGAATTGAGTTTGCATAGCTGTAGAGACCAGAGCTAACCGTTTGCATATCTTAATGCAGGGCTCCCACACTGAGGAATTTACCCAGTAAAGCTCACATAGATCTATCAAATGACACGACAAGAATGTTGATAGCATTTGTCCTCATAATGGTCCCAAACTGGAAACAATGTGAATGTCAGCATGAGAATGGGTAAATGCATCATGTTACATTCACACAACCATACCCACAGCAACAAGAACAAAGAACTACACGTTTGAATCTCATAGGCACAATGCAAGAGAAAGAAGTCAGAGGCGAAAGAGTAAATGTGTTAAAGTGATACGCGCTTTAACAACAAGCAGACCAACCTGTGGTGACAGAAATCCTGAGCCATAACCCTTGGTGGGTGGGGGAGACCCTGGGAGGAAGTACAGAGGGACTCTGGGGTGCTGTGAAGTCCTAGATCTCCAGGGGCTGGTTATCTGGGTGTGTTCACTTCGTGAGGCTTCCTAAAGCTATTTATGACCTGTGTGCCTTTCTGTATGGGTGCCATACTTCAATAAAGAGCTTACTTAAAAAGAGTAAAGGCAAAACTGGCTGGGTGACTGGAAGGAAGGACTTGACAAACACAATGACTAGGAATTCCCAGGGTTTGAATAGTGGCAGAGAGGCAGGGAAGCAGCTAAGAGAATGTCTCGGGAAGAGATCCTCAAGTCTCTCTGTGTGTGGATGAAAACCAAAATCTCTGACAATAATGACTTGTTTTCTTTTCTAGATGATGCAGCAAAAATGCTTGTCACCTGATAAGACAGGAGAGTAGCCATCCAGAGAAGTAAACATATGACCTAAACTCTACACCGTACATCAGGATAAATTCTAAATGAGTCAAAGATTTATATGCAGAACAGGAAACCCTAAATTCACCAGAAGAAAAATGGGAGAATTCCGCTTTAACTTTGGAGTGGAGAAGCTCTTTCTACCAGTGACACAAAAGCAAGAACATACGGATAAATTTGACTACCCAATTATAAAAGCCTCCCATACAGCCAAACAACCACAATCACATCATACAGCACACGAATGCGAAGAAAAATCCTACGTGGCAAAGCCAAAGCACAAACGAAAACTGAGCAGATAAACTGTAGCTCACATGGGTCACATTGTAACAAAGGACTAAGGACTGACCTTCTGAATATGTAAAGAGCTCCTAGAAATTGATAAGACTAGAACCTAAAATAGGCAAATGATACAAACTGTTTACAATAAAGGAAATACGAGTTCCTCTTAAACCCATGAAAAGGTGCTTAGCTTCCCTCATAATTAGAACGATGCAAATAGAAATGGAGCCTCTATTTTTCATTTATTAGATTGGAAGAAAAACACGTTTCAAAATATTCTGTTGGTGAAGGTGTGGGGGAAAAAGGTGTATGTATGTATGCATGGCTGCCAGGTGTGTGGATTGGTGCAAACTTCTGGAGGCTGTTTGGCAATATCTATCAAAATTTATCCCTGCGACCCTGAAGTTCAGTTCTGGGAATTTGTTTATATGTCTTCAAGCCCACAGGCCAGTATGGTGGATGTGTCAGGTTATTCTTTGCAGCACTGTCATCGGGAAAGACTGGAGACAATCCAAGTCCATCGACAGATGGCTGGTTAAACGGATGATGCATCCACACAATCTCTATTTAGGTAAAGAAAGATCTCCAAGATACACCGTTGGGTGGAAAAAAGCGAGGGAGAACAGTATATATAGTATGCTACTTTTTACATAAAGGTGTGCGTGGTGGGTGGGGTCAGTAGAAGAATCTATATTAGTACTTGCTTGGTTTGTGTAAAGAAACCTGGAGGAATACGTTAAGAATCTCAAAACAGAGGTAACCTGTGTAGAGAGGTGGGGGGTGATGGCAAATTGAGTGGGGAGCAGACTTTTCCCTGATTACCTCTTCATATAAAGGATGTTTGATCTTTGTGAACACGTTAGCCATTCAAACGATTTAAAACAAATGATCACACGTCAGCCTGCACTGGTAGAGTTTTGGGTAGAGTGCCCTGCCTCCTTCTTAAGCTGGTGACTTGGCAAAGTAAGACGAGAGAGAGAATTTGTGAATTTGTGGTCTTTTGTGGCTTTATTTTTTTAATTAATAAAAGAGTAAATACAAGCCACATACTACTTCAGAATCATATTTTTCCAATGGCTTTTAGGGATTGTCTAAGTAAAAGGATTTAAATGTGTTGCCCACATTTTGAGATTCATCTTAAAGAACAGTGTTTTGGAAGCCTACCACAGGGCAAAGAGGCCCAACCATGGGAAATGTGTTCGAATTGCTCACTTGCAGCCTCCCAGGCAGAGACAAAGGTGAGTAAAGAGAGGGGGCTAGCTGCGGGGTTTGGTGAGAAATTGAGCACACTCCAGTTTTACTCGATTACCTGAATATTTTAAACAGAAGTAGCTTTTGGGTAAACAGTAATTCCGGAGAAGTATCAGTGCTTTCTGGTTTTATTGGGTGCAGTTGGACAGAGAAGTGACTCAAAACCCACTGCCCATCCCTGCCTAAAACGCACAGACCCCATCTTAAGGGCAAGGCGTGTGCTGTAATTATCCAGGCAACGACTTCCTGAGTGAAGAGCGGGATGAAATAATTCTTTGTGTTTCTGGCGTTTGGGTGCAGCCAGCAGAGTAGGAAGGAAATTAGCATGCGCGGTGCATGTGGCCGCCGGACCCGCTTAGTGAGTGGCTCTCCATTAATTAAAGCGAACGTGAGGTGAAGTCGTTCTGTGCAAGTTACAGACTTTGAGAAATTGTCTCAATAAAGGAGAACTTCATTTGGCCCTAGGTAAAAGCCAATCAATAAATTAGTTGGCTGAGGCCAGAGACGTGAAGGGAGAAAGAATAAGGGTCAGGACAGCGATCTGTGTAAAAACAGGATGGCAGCAGGAGTCAAGGAGGTGGGGAGGGGGGCAAAGCAATTGACGAAGGGTAACAAAATAAAATGAAATGAAAAGCTGCTCCAACCCCAGCGTGCCATTTCCCCGTGATGTATACACTCGCTGATGCTTCGTTAGCGGTGGTTAGCCTTGGGAGCAGCGGAGAGGGCGCAAAGCAGGGGGCGGGCCGTGGCCACCCCCCCCAAGTCATCTATTTTCCCCCTGGGGGTGGTCTCCATTAGGGTAGAGGGGCGATCCATCAGAAGCCAGCGGCTCGGAGACGTCCCGGGCCCGGTAATCCCGCAGTGAGCGGCTGCGAGCCCCGCTGCGGAGAGCAGGCCGCGCGGTGCGCTCCAGCCCCGGCCGGTGCAGGTGCGGCGGCCGGAGCCCCGTTGGCCTTGCGGGCCTCGCGCACCTTGAGTCATGGCGACAGAAGTCTTCCCGTCGGCGTTTCTGCCGCACCTCCCCGGCTACACTACTGTTATTTAGCATCGGTCCGCCATCCATAAAGCACTTCATTGCCGTTTGTTTGTTATTTCTGACTCTCCTGAGGTTCGCTGTTCTCATTCCCAGTCTGGAGGGGAGAGGGAGAGGGAAGGAGGGTGGGAGGGAGGGAGGGAGGGAGACGGGGGGGGCGGGAGAAAAGGCGGAAAAGAGGAGAGAGGAGACCCTGCTCCAGGCTGCTACCTGCACCCCCCCCCACCGGCCCCCCGCACAGGTGGGAAGCCTGGCTCCCCTCCCCAAGGGCCCTGCCCCCCTCAGCGGCAGCACCTGTCGGGTGAGGGCGGCAGGGCTGGAAATACGGGGTCTCACATCTGGCCCTCTCTCCCCACTGTTCCGTTTTATGACCGTGGGCAAATCTTTCAGTGTCTTTTGTGTGTCCTGAGCTATAAAATGGACAAATTATGGTGGCCCCTCCCCTCTCCCCCCCTCCGCGAAGTCCTGCCGGATCTTTTGTGTTTCCCTACTGTAATAAATCTGAGAGACCAAATATGATGATCAGGAAGAAAATTCACGGAGTTCTGAGGAAGGGCACGTTTCTACACTCTCCTGCTCCCCGGCGTCCTTGCTGGAAAGGCCGTCCTCTGGGGAGGAGTCCCCAAACCCTCTCCCCCTCCACTTCCTGACTTCATTTCACTTCTGTGCCTCCTCTGTTCGAAGCCCTCCCACGGCCCCCACCTCCCGGGAGTCAAAGTGGCTCCCCGGAGTGGCCTCCCGGGATTGGCCCCCTCCCCGACTCTTACCGCCAGGCCTCCCCCCTCCTCCTGCCCCGCTCGCTTGGCTCCAGCCACTCCAGCCTTGCGGCTCCCCCTGCACACCTTGCATCGCCTCTGCCTCTTCTCTGCACTGGCTGGTTCACAAAGCCCCGAGGCTGGTCCCTAACCTCCGGGTCTCCGCTCTGGTGACACCTGCTCAGGGAGGGCTTCCCTGACCATCCTTGGCACCCCCGCCTTATTTTCCTCAAAGCCCTTGCCACCAGCTGACATGCTTGGCACCCTCCCTGTGCATTTGCTCGTGTCCACCTCCCCAGACCCGAACCTCTCCAGGGCAGAGATTTTGCTGCTTTGTTCCCTTCTCTACGTTCAGTAGTTTCACTGGTGTCTGACTCTTAGTAGGCAATAAACATTTACTGAATAAGTGAATATAGCTCTACTGTAGCAATTAATAGTGATAATACCAAACATTTGCATTACAATTTGCAAAGCACTCTGAATGCAAAGCAAGACAGTATTCATGTATTTTCATATCTTGAAGGCACGTTTGTTGGTCACAAACTTGGACGTGCAAAGAGGATCACTTTATGTACACTGGGAGTGAACTTGTTTCTAAACGCCTAATTCGTGGAGGGTGGAAGAGTTCCTCCTGTCCAAAGGAGGCAACTCTACATTTTCACCCTCTCCCCTCTCCCTGGACAGGCTCTAGGGCACCAGCCTCTGCTGTGCTGGGTCCTCTCTGGCTGGCCTCGCTGGAGAACTGGCAGGCTCTGACATGCCTCTTCCCGACCCCGTTTTTCTGGGGTGCTCGTCTTGGGAAGGGCCCACATCCTCCTGCCCTGCCAGGCTGGGGAGCCCACAGGCAGCCTTGCCCTGGAGCCCCACCCGGGGAACAAGCAGAGTACAGGTCCTCTTGCACTCCACTCAGGTGCGAGGGGAGTTTTCAGTTTCTAAAGCCCTGAGGAATCATGGGTTCCTCCTTCTGCCCAGGGTGGTGCGATTGTTGTGCTTTGAGACTCTTTCCTCTCAGAGTACCCATGGGGAACAATTTTGTGTCATCTAATGATGAGTCTCCCGACCCATCCAGGGAATCTCAGATCTCACCCAGGGCACTGGGTGAGAAGAGGACCGTCACCAGTGTTTAGACCCCAGCCCTCTCCCCCAGTTTGCTTAGCCTGTCCCAAGCCACCCAGGGTGCAGGAGAACCATTCTGCTGGCCCACATCCTTCTCTCTATTGTGGTTCACACCCCAGTCCACCAGATTTCGGGGTTTTGTTTTTGTTTTTAAAGATTTATTTATTTATTTTAGAGAGAAAAGGCACCAGTGGGGAGGGGCAGAGGGAGAGGGAGAGAATCTCAAAGTAGACTCCCAACTCAGGGCTTGATCTCATGACCCTGAGATCATGACCTGAGCCTGAATCATAAGCCCCACAATTAACTGACTGAGCCTCCCATGTGCCCCCACCAGATTTCAGTTTTGATGGGCCAGTCATGTTTTTAGAAATCCCCAGAGCCATGTCTCTCTCCAGCACCTGCTTGCAAACCAAAGGCAAGGATGGAGGTCAAACAATGGCAGGCATGGACTTTCAACAGTCTGTGTTGAAACTCAAATGGAAAACACAGGAATGACTCACAGGGAAAGTATGCTGAAGAGTATCTCAAAATATTGTCTGCATGCAAATGCATTGCCAATTTATAGTTCACCAAACGTTTTCACCTATGTAAGTGATATAGTCCTGTTGTAGAGACAAAACAGAGGCTTCCCTGGGAATAAGGGCACTTCCATCCTGAAATCCAGGCTTTTGGTTCTAAAACTTTTTTTTTTTTTCCTACGTTAACTTTGCCTCTCCAGGCTCTAACTGGTGGTATTTGATGACTTGTCACATTAGCCTAGAGACCATATCTGATCAAATCCCATGTCCCACACTTGAGACCTGACATGTGTCGGTTGAGAATTTCTACTCTCCAAAGGCAGCTATCCTTGAGGAGCTTATTGTAGGAATCCCTTCCCTTTATCTCTTTGTCTATTTCCCCTTTTCTGGTGTTTGCTCCTCTTTTCTATGTCTGTAGTGTTATCTTGCTAGATCATTTGTTTGGTATATTTCCTTGCCCAATGTCAGACTAACAGGTGACTTTTTAAAAAAAATGAATCTTTTAAAAATATTTCATTTATTTATTTGAGAGAGAGAGAGAGAATGAGCAGGGGGAGGAGCAGAGGTAAAGGGAGAAGCAGACTCCCCAATGAGCAGGGAGCCCAACGTGGGGCTCAATCCCAGGACCTGGAGATCATGACCTGAAACGAAGGCAGATGCTTAACCAACTGAGTCACCCAGGAGCCCCTAACAGGTGCTTTATAATACTTTCAAGTAACAGTTGGAAACAACCAAACGTTCAACAACTAGGAATGTTTTTGTTCAGTGAAATATTATCTAGGCCCTAGAAATGAAATTAATAGACATACAGGGAAAATTTTAAAAATTATCTATATGTTAAAAAAATAAATAAAAATGGTCCAACGCCATGCTTACACCTATGTAAAAATGAATCCATGTTGATAAGAACTAGAAGGAAATATGTGAAAAAAAACAACAACTTTGGTGTTATGGTGATTACGTCAGTTAAGGTGAAGCAGGTAGTTATAAAAGAGAAACTCTGAAATCTCAGTGGTTTCATGAACTAGAAGTGAATTTTTGCTCACAACAAGTCCAATGCAGGTATTCAGGGATCCACGGTTCTTCTAGCTCACAGTGATTCCCTCCTCTAGGGCTTTGGAATCCTCTGCATTCAGTGATGGATAAAGAGCCATGTTTTCACCTACTAGCCTGGAGGTGAGTCTATTTCCATTCACAATTGTTTGGCCTGAGGGAGTCACATGGCCCCATCTGGATGCAAGGAGGGCTGGGAAATGTAGTCCCAGTTGGGCTGCTGCTTCCTAATCACAAGTGCACACTATGGAAGGGAGCATAATACTTTAGTATACCTAAGTACTTTAGTACTTTAAATACTTTAATACTTTAGTAGTCATTTGTGTCTGTCCCAGTGATATTTTTTTTCTTTAAAGTTTTCTTTAGTTTCATTAGGTGTATTTTTAAATAAATATAGGTAATTAAAAGACTTCTGTATGTTCTTTTATTTCAGAACAGTGAAACAAGGACACATAAACTCCGAAAACCAAGATGACCTGGGAGTAGGAATGGGTAAGTGAAGCAGAAAGCATAAATCAAAGTCACATCTTCGTGCATGTCAGTGTTCCCTCTCATTTCCAAACTTTTGTTCAATTATTACCTGTTATGGACTGAACTGTATCCTCCCCAAATTCATCTGTTGAAGCTACAACTCCCAATGTGACTGTATTTGGAGATAGGGACTTTAAAAAATAATTGAGGTTAAATGAGGTCTTAAGAGTGGGTCCTTGATCCAAAAGAACTGGTGTTCTTAAAAGAAGAGGAAGAGACACCAGGAGTGTGTGTGTACAAAGGAAAGGCCATGTGAGGACACAGGAAGCTGGCTGGGTGCAAGCCAGAAAGAGAGTCCTCGGAGAAACCTAGCTGCTGATACCTTGATCTTGGACTTCTAGCCTCCAGGAAAGTGAGAAAGTAAATTTGTGTTGTTTAAGCCACTGAGGCTGTGACATTTTGTTATGGCAGCCTGACCAGGCTAACACACGACCACCCCCCACCAATTCACAGCAAGACTGCTTGTCCCTTAAAGCTCAGGTAGGATGGTGCTTCTTCTGGAAAGCCTGCCTCTACCCCAAGCTTCATTGAATGTCTCTCCCTTGGACTTTCCCAGCATCCTGGTGTTACTCTACCCACATTGTTCATGAAACCCAACTATAATACCATCTCCTGATTTAGAGTGTAAGCCCCACAACAGGAGGGACTCTATCATGTATCTCCAGGTACCCAGCACAGTGTCTGGCACACAGTGAGCACTCATGAGGTGATAGATAATGGTTGGGGCCAATAATACACAAACAAAAGATTTAAAAGAAAAATCTGGGAAATCAGCTGCCCACAGGGAGCTTTGGAAATCTCTGATATATCTTAGGAATCTGGAAGGCTATGTATGTATTTAGGGATGTACACAATGTCCAGGGCTACGCATATGCTAGGAAAGACCCGAGAAGGCTCTAAGCTCTCAACTTTAAAGAACTTTGAGACTCTGCACAAGCAGGAAGTGAGGCTTAGACAGAGTTGTAAACCACCTGGCTTAGTGTTGAAGGAGTGCTCAACATGCACACAGAGGCCCTCATCAAACACTGGCAGATTTATTGGTTCCAGGCATTTAAGAAAATCTCTGTCCTGTGATTAGCTGACCACTAAACTAACCGTGCAGACTTTAGTCACACAACAAAGAATAAGACTTTACAGAATTGGTTCAGAAAAATCAATAAAAAGCCAACAGCAACCATAATAAACAGCAACCACAACAAAACCTGGGGAGGGGGGAGAATCTGACTTCTAGAGTTGGCCACATTATATTATTTTAAATGTCTAGTTTTCAGAGACACACAAAGAAACAAAAACACAAGGCTTACAGATAAAAAAGAAAGTGTGGTCCAAATACAGGGGGACAAAAGTCAATAGAAATTATCTCCAAGAAAGCCCAGACATTGGATTCACTAGACAAAGACTTTAAATTATTTATTTAAAATATGTTAAAAAGCTATAAAAGAAAGGGGGGTCATGTATAAAGAACTAAATGAAAGTGCATGGATGATGTCTTGCCAAATAGAGAATATCAGGCAGGACAGAAATTATGAGGAAGAACCAAATAGAAGTTTTGAATTTGAAAAGTACAATAATTGAAATGAAAAATATACTAGAGGGGCTCAATTACAGATTTGAGTAGGCAGAGGGAAGAATCAGAAAATCTGAAGATAGGTCAACTGAGCTCTTCCAATCTGAGGACAGATAAATAAATAAATAAATAAATAAATAAATAAATAAATAAAAGCAGAGATCTGTAGGACTCCATGCAACATACCAACATATGCATACTGAAAATCCCAGAAGGAAAGCAGAGAAAAAGGGGCAGAAAGAATATTTGAAGAAATCATGGCCAAAAACTTCCCAAATTTGATGAAAAACATTAATCTACACATTCATGAAGCTCAATGAATTTCAGATGGGATACACTCAGGGAGTCACAGCTAACTACATCATAATCAAACAACTGAAAGCCAAAAACAGAGAAAGAATCTTAAAAGCAGCAAAAAGAAGCAACTCATCACATACAGAGGATCTTCAATAAGATTAACACCTGAGCTCTCATTAGAAACCATGAGGACAATGGGGTGACATAGTCAAATTGCCAAAGAAAAAGACTACCAAAGGGGTGCTTGGATGGCTTAGTCAGATGAGCATCTGACTCTTGGTTTCAGCTCAGGTTGTGATCTCGGGGTCATGATCTCAGGGTCAATGGGATGGAACTCTACATCTGGCTCTGTGCTGGGCATGGAGCCTGCTTGGGATTCTTTTTCTCCCTCTCCCTCTGCCCCTCCCTCCACCTGCATGCTCTCTCTCTCTAAAAAAAAAAAAAAAGAAAAGAAAAGAGAGAAAAACTATGCTTTAAAAAATAGACTATGAAGCAAAAATTAAATCTAGCAAGTTATCCTTTGAAATGATAGAGAAATTAAAATATTCCCAGAAAAACAAAAACTAGTCATTTTGTTTCCAACAGACCTGCCCCACAAGAAATACTGAAAGGAGTCCTCAAGTCTGAAATGAAAAGACTCTAGGCAGCAACTTGAATCCATATGAAGAAATAAAGAATACTGGCAAAGGTAACTATAAAAGAGAGTATTAATGTACTTTTAAGTCTTCTTTTCTCCTATCTGATATAAAAGACAACTGCATAAACAATAGTTATAAATGTGTGTTAATTGACATACAATGTATAAAAATGTCATTTGTGTACTAATAACAACACAAAAAATGGGGGAGAGAATGGAACTATATAAGAGCATAGGTTTTGTATATTATTGAAATTAAATTGGTATTAATCCAAATTGTTGTGATTTAAGTTGTAAACTAAGATGTTAATTATGATTCCTAGGGCAAGCAGTAAGAAAAGAACTACATTTTAAAAAATGCATAAGTAGTATGTAAATGGTATGTGAGAAAATATTAAACATACAAAAGGTGATAATGGAGGAATAGAGAAACAAAAGAGACGGAAGACATAGGTAAGGCAAATAGAAAAATGGCAGACATAAATCCTATCCTATCAGCAATTACATTAAATGTAAATAGATTAAAGCTCCAATTAAAAGGCAGATATTGGTAAAATGGATTAAAAAAGATTTCACTGCACGCTGTCTATAAGAGACATGTTTTAGGTTTAAAGACAAAAATAGGTTGAAAATCAAGGGATGGAAAAAGATATACCATGACAACAATAATCAAAAAAGAGCTGGAGTGGCTATACTAATATCAGAAAAAAATAGACTTTATGTCCCAAATTGTTACTAGAGACAAAGAAGGACATTTTATAATGATAAAAATTCAAGAAATCAAGAGGATATAACAGCAATAAACATTTATGGACCTAATATAGAGTTCCAAAATGCACGAAGCCAAAACTAACAGAGTTGAAGAGAGAAATAGACAATTCAACAATGATAGTTGGTGACTTCAATGCCTCACTTTCAATAACAGAGACAACCAGGCAGAAGATAACCAAGGAAAGAGAAGACTTGAACAGTGCTGTAAACCAAGTCAACCTAACAGACATCTACAGGACTTCCCACCCGGCAGCAGAACACACATTCCTCTCAAGTACAAAATGGAATAGTCCCCAGGATAGACCATGTGTAAGTCATAAAACAAGACTTGATAAATTTACAAGGCTCGAAATCATACAAAAATGGGATGAAATCGGAAATCAGTAACAGAAGAAAATTTGGGAAATTTTCACATATGTGGAAATTATACAACACATTCCAAATAACCAATGGATCAAGCCAGAAATCACAGGTAAAATCAGAAAAATCCTTTGAATGACTGAAAACAAAAACACAACATACCAAAACCGATGGCACACAGCAACAATAGTGCTTGGGTGGCACAAAATACCCATATTAGAGAAGAAAAAAATATCCTGAATCAATAACCTAAACTTCCCCCTTCAGAAACTATAAAAAGAAGAGGGGCGCCTGGGTGGCTCAGTTGTTAAGCATCTGACTTCAGCTCAGGGTGTGATCCTGAGCCCCGCATCAGGCTCCCTGCTCTGCTAGGAGCCTGCTTCTTCCTCTCCCACTCCCCCTGCTTGTGTTCCCTCTCTCCCTGGCTATCTCTCTCTCTGTCAAATAAATAAATACAATCTTAAAAAAAAAAAAAAGAAACTATAAAAAGAAGAGCAAACTAAATCCAAAGCTAGAAGAAAGGAAATAATAAAGATTGGAGATGACATGTAGAAAAACAATTGAGAAGAGCAACGAAGACCAAAAACATAAAGAAATGGAAAAATCTTAGACTGTCCAAATTAAAAAAAAAAAAGACTCAAATTACTGAAAACAGGCTTGAAAGAGGAGACATTACCACTAGCAAAAAGGACAATATGGTGGTAGTACTATGAATAATTAATTGCACACCAAAAAGTCAGATAACCTAGGTGAAGTGGGCAAATTCCCATAAGGACAGAAATTACCAAAACTAACTTAAAAAGAAATAGAAAATCTGAATATAAGGAGATTGAATTAGTAATAAAAAACTTACACGAAGAAAAGCCCAGAACCAGGTAGCTTCACTGGTAATTTCCACCAAATCTTAAGGAAGAATTATCACTGGTTCTTTGCTAAATCTTCCAAACATAGAAGAGTGGAGAGCACTTCCTAAATCGTTCTGGACGCCAGTATTAACCTGATATCAAAACCGGACAGACATCACAAGAAAACTATAAACCAATCTCCCCTATGAATATAGGTACAAAAATTTCCAACAAAATACCAGTAAACTGAATCCAGCCACATATGAAAAAGCTTATACACCATCACCAGGTGGGATTTAGCCTAGGAATGAATGCAAGGTTGGTTCAACACCTGAAAAATCAATCCATATAATGCACCATATTAATGGAATAAAGGACAAATCCCACGTGCTCATCTCAATAGACACGGAGAGACTGTGTGTCCAAATTCTGTCTCTTCCACTCACCGACTTTGTTGTCTTAAGCAAAGATGTTTGACATCTCTGAGCCTTAGTTTCCTCGGTGGTAAAGGATTAAATGAGTTACTAGAGCTAGTGTAATCAATATATGCTAGTAATTCTTAGTGGAGAACTCGAGAAATTCCGATGCAGTAGAGTAGGGCTCAGGTATGTGTATGTGCATCTACTAACAAGTTTTCATTGAAAGCAAAATATATGTGTTAATCTAAAGACGTTGCATTGACATACATGATAAAAAGCTTCGCCCCAGTGGTGAACAGTTTCAACATTTTCTGTGGCATGTACATTTTCCCATGGTCCCCTTGGATGCGTGCCACGGGGTGCCACTGGGGTGTCACTGGGTGCCTACCTTGAGACTCACTGAATGTGTGAACCCTGTTGGCACATAGCAGGCGTTCAATGAATTTCATTTCCTCCTCTCTTCTCCTGAGACATTTCTTGTGCCTCTGGTATGATTTTTGTGGAGCTCATTCTTATTCAGTGTTACGAACTCTATGCTTTGTGTTCTGAACTAGCTCACGATTTCATTTGGCCAGGTCAGGTGTATGGCACTTGGGTAGGTTTGTTTTTGAAAAATACGTTGTTGAGAACATATTAGAATTGGTGAGCCAAATGAAATAAGTATGTATGCTTTTATTTTAATTCGTAAACTCGTTAGGGAATGTTATAAGGTAGTAATAGTGCACTAGATACAGAAAATACACTATTATTTCCTCCCTCGTAATGCTTACTTTCCCGCAGTGGCCGTGCCTGGGCGCTGCAGACTGCGGTCACAACTACCAGCATTGCACCGAGAGCAAATAGGACATACCGAAGCAACTGTTGAATTCACTGAATGGTAGTGAAATATGGGCTCGCTGTTATTGATGAGAGAACAAAGAAAAACACAGAACCTGTTTAAGACATGAAAGATGTTAGTGTCAGGATGAGCAATGAGTTCGTACCTATACCAAATGTGCAAAGCAGGTTTTTGGAGACAAAAACAAAAGGTTATTTTGAAGGCAATCAATTTTGTTTAATTTTAACATGGCCACATTTGTGCCAAGCGATTAACATTTTCTCGTTAGCTTAGCTACTGTGATATGGCTAAAATATTTGGCAAAATGTGGATTTTAGAAGTCAGGTGTTGTGCCAACCTTGCTAAATGATCTAGATAGGATTTTTAAACCACCCAACCACTTTGTGATGATTTAAATGGGCCCTAATAGCTTTTCGTCAAAAGAAAGATATTTTTCTTGGTGGAAAGAAAGATATTTAAAGTACCGAAGATAATGTTGAATATTAGAAGAAAAGGAACACATTTGAGGTGTTTGAAAGGTAGAGATATTGGGTATTAAAGAAAAATCACTCCCTGGAGGAATCTGCCGCTGCTGTTTTTACAAGGCCAAGAGCTACGGAGAGGTCCTGGTGTGCTGCTCTCCCCCAGCCCGCTCCGGGGGGTTGCAGTGAGAATGAAGGGTCTGTACTGCTCACGTTGAAATTCATTTTTATTTTGACTTTGCCTTTTCATGTCAATTAGAGACTCTTTGTTAAAATGATTACATAATTTTCACAGAACTATGTTATTGCAGACTGGAGGATATAAAGCCTCTTAAATGTGACTAATGTACTCACAAATTCCTGCCCAGAGCACCATTTCTCAAGGGGGCCTTCCACATAGCATCTTTTTAGAGTGCAGCAGAGAGAGATGTAAATGCCCAAGAGATCCGAGCAAGGCTTTTGGCTGAGATGGGGGATAAGCTCCTTGTTCAAAGAGCCGACAGAGGTTGCCGGCAACTAGAGCGTTGTCCTTTGCCTTGGACTCGTCTCCACGCTCCCTTCCTGTCTTGTGATAAGGTTACACTGAATGGGGCTGGCATCCTTCAAGGTTACTGTTCCAGAAAATATTTGCAAATAATTTGATGTGCTGTCAGCTAGCAGGCTGCAGTGAATTCTTACAATTCAACATACTAATGTAGTTTTTCATGCCTTAAGCTATAAATAAGTTGGATATGCAAAAGTTTCTATAATGTTTATTTAATAACAATATTTAAAAAATAAATCTTGATTATTCCATCGCACGCCAGTGGAAATCTTCCACTCTGATGGTTGTCTGTGACCTCAGGCAGTTTCTTCTTGCCTTTGTCTCATTTGATATCACTGAAGAAACACGCTTGTTTTTCTTTCAGGCTTTTGGAAGTAGCACTCTGTCGCCTCTGCCTACATGCTCCTCATCCAAGTCTCTGCTTGTTAAATGACTGAACTCAATTCAAGTCGAACAACCCCAGCGGGATGGCACCTCCGTGGGTGTGGGGCCCTGGGCTGGGGCCACGGGAAGATGAAGCAGGTGTTCCCAGACCCGCAGTCCCTGACTCATAAGACCAATCGTACCACAAAATGAGTGCCCTCGCCTTTAAGAGAACAAAGAAGGAATTACTGACCAGTTCCCGGAGAAGTGGCCCTGCGTGGGACCTGCAAAGAGGTATTTAAGATGCCACCAGGTGGAGGGGCAGAAGGCAGTTTGCGGGCAGGGCGAGCAGCCTGTACAGACAGGGAGGTGGAAAGAGTGTGGCTCATTAAGGCAAGGCAAATCGTAGCGGCAACTTTTCTACTGGTAAGTTTCTGGAATGAGGTCATTTAAACTATAGATCTGCCTAAGGCATCGGCATGGCCCTGGGCATGCCTGGCAGGAGGCCTCCAGGAACTTCTTGGAGCTGGGTGCAAGCCAAGAGCACCGGGGCGGGTGTTAGAAGTAACTGAATCCCCTGTACTGACAGGGATCTGTCCCTTCTGAGGTCCAGGCTCTGTGTCCTTCCTCTGGGATTGCTTTCACTGATCCCAAAGGAGCATGGTGTCTGACAATGAAAGGACACAAAATGGATGATTGTGCTTAAACCACACACCCATGCTGAGTTTGCCCCACACTTTCAACAAGGTTGGAGCGGGACCCTGGAGAGGGGGCTGGAGGGAGGAAATAGCATTTTGGCTTCACGTGGTCCCCGGGGATGTCCTCAGAACCCAGGCTGGTCCTGCCTTTGGGGAATGTAGCCATGTGCACAGTGGTGGCCAGTGTGCAGGGGACGGCTGGGAAAGAAGAGGTCAGCATCCATCCCATTGAGGGTAGGAGGTATGGCTTCTACGGTCACTCTGTATAGTTTTTTAAAAACGACTTAATTGAAATATACTCCACGCACCACACAATTCGCCCATTTAAAATGTACAATTTGGTAGGTTTATATTCACAGAGTTGTGTATCTACCACCACAATCAATTTTAAAGATTTCTTTTAAAACCCCACCTACCTTACCTGTTCCCCATCCCCCATTCCTCTCTCCTTCCACCCGTACCCACCCCCAGGCCCCCACTCATCTGCTTTCTGTCTCCATAGATTTGCCGCTCTGGACATTTCGTATGCGTGGAATCATATAATATGTGGTCTTGCCTGCTGGCTTCTTTCACTCAGCATGTCTTCCTGGTTCATCCGTGTTGAAACTAGACCATAAGCTCCTTAAGCAGCCAGCACACAGTAGGTGTTAAAATATATGTTGGATGAAGCAGTGCGCAGGTGGGAGTAGTGGTGGGGCGGCCATGACCCTGGTCTGCCACCTGAACACCTGGGTGCCTTCCTCCCAGCTTGGCCCCACCTGCCTACCTTTATTTCCACCAGGAATGTGGGCTCTGGTTTATGGAGACTTGGGCCACTCTGAAACTGTCAATGAGTTTTGGAGATCGTAATGTGTTATCTAAATTTAGGGAAATATTATGAACAGGGCAGTTAAAGAACACAATATAGGTTTAGCCTCCGGGGCAGAGCTAGCTTAGCAATGGCCAATCACTTAGCGGCACGGATAACAATTTTATGAAGACGTTTTCCCCCTCTTTCCTCCCCTAAAATAAAATATGCAGGTAAGGGTTAAGCCAGGCTTGAAAATATTTTTGTTGCTTTTCAAGCATATACAATTTTGGGGAAAAGAATTTACTCATTGTAGTTATACTCTACTGAGCAGAAATATATCTACAACTATGATGTCTTTTTATATTTTAAATAAGTAGACTGGCTTTTTTTTTCTCAAGCAAAGTCATAATTGTATTTATTTTAAATTTATATCCTGTCTGCTTCAAAAAGGAATTTGAGGCAGCCAGGAAAATCATAAGCTATAAAACGAGCAAGCTCCATTTTATACTAATAAAATAAAAGTTAGGATCTCATCAGTGAAACAACTTCTCTTTGTGCTGTACTGTGTGCAAATATTTGGATTACTAAAGTGAATTTATGAAGCAATTACTTTTAATGCTATAAGAGGAAATTAAGTACTCATTGATTCTTGATTTATAAGCTAGAGCTAAAGATCATGAAAAAGCAAATATAACTTAATTAAATGTCCCTTGGCTTTGCTACTATTGAGGTCTTCACTCATAAAGTTAGTAAAACAAACCATTCCTAGAACATAAATGTATATTGGTTCTTCCAGTTGGGAAGGCAAATAATTTACTGGTTAAATATATTCAGCAAAGTTAACCCAAGTGAGAGATTTTCCCAGTGTCCTCTGGGGCTTGAAGAGATAAAAGCTATTGTAGTTTTAGGGAAACCATTGTCCTGGGAATGATAGGCACTAACTTGCTGTAAAAAGGAGTAAACAAAAGGGCATCTCATTTTTTTTTCCTATTAGAAAATATATTTTAATATGTTCCAAAATAGACTATAGATCTGTGAAAGAAATAGAGCTTTATAGTCTATTCATTGGCTATATACTTGTGGTTATTCATTGCTGACAGTGAACGCATTAACCTGGGATAATTTAATTGAATCTTCTAGTAATGTTGCTATTTTTCTACTCTGAAGTGTAAATGATTTTTAAAAATTGGGTTCTAAAATGTAACACTTCAAGTGATGTATACAGCAAATCAAGGAGCCAGTGCAGGTCCCCTTTTGTGCTCCATGAGTTATTGATTAGAAAAGAAAGAATAAAGAAAGGAAAAATAAAAGAAAGAAAAAACACAGCAGCAAAAGGGTGGGAAATGGACATTAGACCCATCGGACAAGGAGTGTTGGGAACCTCCACCTGCATCTCTTTTCCCTGCAATTGTTGGTCCTTCGCAGAGATGAGTGGGGTCAGGGTTTGGGTCTCCTCTCTGGTTGAGTAATGGGAGGATTTATTCAAATAAGCCATAAGTGAGCATGCCCAGCCAGAGTTTCAAAGTTTCTCGTGGCTAATGTAGGTTTTGACAAATTCTCTTCTTCATCACTAGTATGGATTAGAATCTCGCCTTCAAGGGCATATCATGCTGGTTTGAGGAGGATGTAGTAAGAGAATCAGCTTTTAGATTTTAACCAGGGAGTGTTAAGATAACCATCATGAAAAACAGAATATGCTCACTTCAAGAGGATGAAATCACCATCAGTGGGATCTGGACTTCATGGACATTTTTTAGGAAGTACTGATGGGCTAGCAGACTTTCTCTTGGGTTGGCCTTGTGCTAGGCAAACATTTTTATCTAGTGGTTGCTTTGGCATTTAGGGGCATTCTGTGGTGATGGAGATGTTTTCCTCCTGTTTTCCTCCCTGTGACTGAGTCCACGACCTTGGCCTCACTGGCAATATGTTCTAATCACAGGTACTAACTGGCCCCGATTTGCAAACTGGGTAGACTAAGAGTACGCAAAGAATATAAGTGAAGAGACATATTAGTTTGCTAGGGCCACCATAACAAGTACCACGGACTAGGGGCCTACACCACAGACGTTTATTCTCTTACAGCTCTGGGGTCTGGGAGTTTGAGATCAAGGTGTCTGCAGACTTGGTGTCTTCCGAGGCCTCTGTCCTTAGATTGCAGATGGTTCTTTTCTCCCTGTGTCTTCATGTGGTCCTCCTCGGTGTGTCTGTGTCTTAATTTCTTGTTCTTGTAGAACACCAGGCATGATGGCTTAGGCACTATCTAACTATCTACTGAGGTAGGTTAGTTTTCCTCTTGAAAGCAGAGAGCATTTGATGAATAGGATAACCTTGAACTTTGATTTTCATAACTCCTTGGGAATGGAAGGCAAATCTCAAGATCTATACAAGGATGGAGTCTAAAGGAGAACCCCTACTGGTACTCTAAAGCAGTAGTTCTTTCCTAACTGGGGGTGATTTGGCCTACGAGGCTACATGGGGCAATCTCTGGTGACATTTTTGATTGTCATGACTAGAGAGGTCTATTGGCATTTTCTGGATCAAGGCCAGTGATACTGCTAAACTCCCTACAACGGACAGGACAACCCCCCACAACAGAGAATTATCTGGTCCCAAATGTCAATAGTGATGAGGCTGAGAAACCCTGCTCTAAAAGGTTACATCATTAGTATAAGAGTGAACTAGAAAATAAACCATTTTTCTCCCATTCCACAAAATGCAAGTAAAATTATGTTTCTAAAACATGGTGCCGGAGAAGGTGTGCCTCCATGAGAGTCTGTAAGCACAAGATTTACATCTCAAATTTATTCTGAAGCTATTTTATCTCAAGCAAATTTAAAGGGGTTCCAGGCTGATTGTCCTCCTAGGTGCTTGGCAGAAGCAAATTACCTCTCTGGGCAAATCCACCTTCAACTTGGGCCTCAACTAACCCATACCTATAAACTTCCAAGAAATACACACATGGTAAAAACCACAAGAAAATAAGCGAGAGTGAAAGCCAGCAGAGAGGAGGATCAGATTACCAAATAAATCAGTTGTTGAAATTAACACATAGAGAATATACAAAAAAGAAAGCTAAATGTTTAAAGAAATAAAATGAGTACATGAAACAATGATTAAAGAATAAGAGACTATACATAAAGACTGAGCAGATTTGAAAAATAAACAAACAGAATTTTAAAGATGAAAACCGGAATGATTACTATTGAAAACTCCATGGAAGGCAATTAGGCACAGCTGACGAGAGTCAGTGAACTAAAAGGCAGGTGCAAAAACGTTCCCAGGGAAGCACAGAGAGATTAACACATGGACAAGTAGAAGGAGTGACAAAAAGATGTGCTGGATGGAATGAGACAGTCCAGCATAAGTCTGGCTGGAGTTTCTGAAAGAGAATAGAGAGAATATGGCACACAATCACTGTCTAAAGAGATCATTGTCGGTCATTCCCTCAATGCATGAAAGATTCCCATATACAGAGTGAGAAAACCCAGGGAAGTCCAAGTGAGATGGACAAAGAAGAAGAAATCCTGCACATAGACTCATCATAGTGAAACTGAAGACCACCAGGAACAGAGACAAGCTTAAAAAATATCTGGAGGGAATTCAGTTACCTTCAAATGAATGGCCATCAGACTGACCACTGATTTCTCAGTAGAAACAACAGAAGCCCAAGCAGAATAGAATGCTATCGTCATCACCCTAAGAGAAAATAATTATCAACCTAGAGTAATGTACCCAATAAAATATCTTTCTAGGAAACTGAGAGACTTTGCTATCTGTAGACCTCTAAGCACAGGACATTCTAAAAGAGGGACGTTAGGCAGAAGGAGTGAGATCAGGATGGAAGGTCTGAGATGTGAGAAGGAACAAAGAGTGAAGGACTTATGCACCCAAACACACATGGGCTGAAGAAAACAATAACAGCAATTCTCTTGGTTGAAAAAAAGAAAAAAGAACTCTTATAAAATAGCACGAATGTCTGGAGGGGGTGCTCAGAATTAAAGTGTTCTAAGGCCCTGTATTGTTTCAGAGGAAAGTAAAGATAGTCAGTAGTTATACATTTTGGAAAATTCAATGCGTGTGTGAAAATCCCTGGGGTAGCTATTAAAATACTGAAAATGAGACACATAATTTCTAAACTAATAGAGGAAAAAGGGAAGGACCCATGTACAAAAGTTTGAAACCAAAACTAAAATAAATATCTTTTAGGGATACAAACATATAATAAACTACAAAGAAAAATAAGAGTGATACACACTGAAGTCAGGATCATGGTCACTTGGCAGCGGGTGGGGGGGCAGGGGGGACGGTGGTGGAAGGAATCAAAAGATGAGGGAGGGACACACAGGGCACTGACTTCAAAGGCGATTGACAATTTTTTCCTTACACTGGGTGATGTGTCCATAATCATTGACTTGTTATTATTTATACCTAAAATTTAATTCATAGTCTTTTGTGTCTAGTCAAAATTTGATTATAAAAACAACAGATTTTCAAAAGAAAAGGATAAAAAAAACTCCCATTAAACACTTTCCGTTTTCCGTAACACTCATAACACTCTCAGAGTCAGAGAGATTTCTGTAAGGGGCTCATCGCCCTCTCCTTCTAAAGCTTCTGGGGGCGGACACAATGCTTCTCAATCCTCACATCTCTGTTGGCACCTCACTTAGCACGGTGGACAGAGAAGGTTTTCAACACACGCTGTCGTGTTTAACCGAGTTTGTATAAAAGAAGCTATAACCCTCCGTAAGATGACTGTACTTAGAAATTAAAGGAACAGTCTCCATTATTCGTCAAATAACTTAAATAAACATGGTGTTTCAGGGCAAAGGTTAAAATAGTGCCTTTCATCTTTTCAGGGTGCTGTCTTGATTTGGGTTCTCCTGGAAGAAGCTTCTGAGATAAGGACTCAAGGTAGTTTATTTGTAGGGGGATCCCAGGAGCTGGGACAGGTAAGGCAAGCAAGCCAAAAAAGGATGAATTATGGAGCCAGTCACTGGGGTGGGCTCCATCCGTCTGGGGCCTCCAGCAGGAAGTCAACCCAACCGCACGCTGAGGCAGCTGGGTATCTGTCACCACTTCACTGGCAGTAGGTGACACTGCCTACCAGGCAATCCCTCTTCAAATGGCTGGCTTGTCCTGTGTCCCCAGCTGGAGAAAAAGCCCATGGGCAGAACTGCACTGTGTGTGGTAAGGAAGCCTTCTTTGGCTCGTGGAGGCGAAAACTGGGGGACATGGACAGGATACCTACGCGTGTGCAGGAGCCCTGGCAGCCTTCTGGGTAGAACGCTGAGATTCGTGAGCTCAGCCGGGAGGGTGGCACTTAGCCTTGAGGAAACAAGCTAGAGAAAGGAGATTTGAGATAGCAAAATGGGTTGAAAATAAAGGAGCAACCACACTGAGTGCCATGGACCCAGTGGCAGAAAGTGGGCAGATGTGCAGGAAATCCCTGGACAATGACAGCTGTGACAGTAATCGGGGCTTCTCTGAACTTGGAGGTGCAGAATTAAGGGCACCACAAGCACAAGCATTCCACAGATGGCAAGGCTAAAAAGATCACCAGCCAGTGCTGAAGTTATCGTGAGAAAGGTTAATTTTTCCATGTAGAGCAGATGTAGAAAGGGGTAGTTTGGACATATCACTCATAAGGGTGAATCAATGATGCAGTTTCATTTCTAAAGGACGTAAATAGATAAACATATGGAAACATACTATATAGGATAGGCAGAGATAGGGCAAACTGAATGAGAAAAACAGATTACAGTATGAATATCAACTAAAGAAAAATTCAAGGAAAAGAGGCATTGAGTAAGACAATTGCTATGAAGGTAGTGAATGAGCATTTGTAGATTGCTTTTCCAGAACCGATTCCCTCAATATTGTCCTGATTTCCCTTGAGGGGAAATCCCTTTGAGGGCTTTATCCTTCTTCCATTATTAGCCATGTGTCTTGAACTGGAGATCACCCACTTTCAGCTTTGGGATGGGACTGCAAAAGAACATAGTCCAAAAGACAAGATAGAAAGGGAAGAGAAACCAAGATCTTGGTGGCGTCAAATAGGGCTGCTGGATCAAACCTCACTTAAAGCTTATTTTGTTAGTTACAGGAACCAGTACATTCCATTTATTATCCAAGCAAGTTTCAGTTGGGGTTTCTATCATTTGCAATGTAAGGAGCTTTTACTACCACAAAGGGTATAGTACATAATCAAGATAAAATTGTCACAATCTTTATTAACTAAATAAAATCTATCACTGAAATATATAAAGAAAAAAACCTCAAGAAACGCAGGAGAAAAAAATAGAAATAAAATTTTAATGGAAGACTTTAAAACTCCTCTGTAGGGATCAAATAGGAAACAAAAGTGAACATGTAGAAATGTGAATAACGTAATTCAACAAGGCAGATCTAATCGATGTATTAACTTTATGCAGCTTACCTTTTCAAGTGCCAGTGGTACATTTCCACATTTCCACAGTTGAACCACAACAAAAATTGAATGTGTTCCCTAAGGAAAAAAAAGTACTGCGGTCTCTGCCAAAATTCTGGGAGTAACAACAAAGGTAGAAAAGAAACAAACTCAAAAAGCTTCCAGACCAAACAATCTCCCTTTTAACCCATTTTTTAAATCAAAAAGGAAATAAAACCTCTAACTATATATAGAATACCTAGGAAATACTGAAAATAAAAATACAATTTTAAAGTCAATCAGAGAAAGACAATTATCATATGATCTCACTGATATGTGGAATTTGAGAAACAAGGCAGAGGATCAGAGGGGAAGAGGGGAAAAAAAATGAAACAAGATGAAACCAGAGAGGGAGACAAATCATAAGAGACTCTTAATTGTAGGAAATAAACTGAGGGTTGCTGGAGGGAAGGGGGGCAGGGGATAGGGTAACTGGGTGATGGACATTGGGGAGGGTATGCGTTGTAATGAGCACTGGGTGTTATATATAAGACTGATGAATCATGGACCTGTACCCCTGAAACAAATAATACA
This sequence comes from Ursus maritimus, assembly GCF_017311325.1. Classification (NCBI taxonomy): domain Eukaryota; kingdom Metazoa; phylum Chordata; class Mammalia; order Carnivora; family Ursidae; genus Ursus; species Ursus maritimus. The sequence goes on along the minus strand of NW_024426885.1, from coordinate 6,911,329 downwards.
TTATATGTTAATTAATTGAATTTAAATTAAAAAATATTGAAAAAATATAATTTTAAAAACTTCAAGATATAGCTGACATTGGACTCTATTGGCATTTTCTATGAAGCACTTCATTAAATAAAAAGGAAAAATATGTAACTCAAATATCCAATTCAGATAATAAAAAAGAATCTACTTTCTGCTCCATTTTGCTGTGAACCTAAAATTACTCTAAAAATTAAGATCTGTTTTAAAAGAGAGTTCACTGGGGCACCTGGATGGCTCAGTTGGTTAAACATCCCACTCTTGATTTCAGCTCAGGTTATGATCTCAGGGTTGGACCACAGAGCCCTGAGTTGGGCTCTGCACTGGGCATGGAGCCTGCTTAAGATTCTCTCCCTCTCCCTCTGCCTGCCTCAATCAATCAATCAACCAATCAAAGAGAATTCACAAATTTTAAGAAGATAGAAGTAAAAACAGACAAAATTACATATTAATAAATCAGAAAATGATATAACTGAGAAATACAAGTGAGAATTCTTTGGGAAGTTGGGGGATAATTAATGCCTTGTATTAGTTTACTAACTAGCTTAGTGAAGATCTGGGAGAGAAAGCCCAAATACACAAAACTCGGATTCACACAGGAAAACTAAGCACAGATGTTGATAAAATTCGAAGGATGCTAAGACGGTACTTTGCTCGATTCTATACTAATCAACTTAAACACAAGGATGGGGTAGATAATTTTCAAGGACAATAAGATCATAATCAACTGAAAGGTAACTAGAAAATTTAAGTGGGCTAATAACCAAGGAACGGGCTGGAGGAAGTTAAGAAGTCAGTGTATAAAGGTTTTACTCTGAGGGTTTCATGGCCAGTTCATTCAAACCTTCAAGGAACAGAAAATTCCTACGCTTTGTTAGCTCTTGGAGAGCACAGACAAATAAGTAAAGCCTCTAAAATCTTGTTTGAATGCCAGAATTTATAAAATAGAGCATGCACCAAACCAACGAACGTACTGACAGACAAAGAGCAGGACAACCTCACTCAAAACCCAGGTAAAAATTAGAATCCTCTACTGAAATATAGAGTCATGGGATATTAAAGGAATTATACCAAGAGGTATACCAAGACTGGCAGGAGTTATTAGAAGAGAAAAGATGATTTAATAGTAAGAAATCTAATATATTCCATTATATATTATCAATAGATATAAAAAATTTATTGAATAAGCTTCAAACACCTACTTATTTTTATTTATTTATTTTAAGATTTTAAAGTAATCTCTACACCCAATGTGGGGCTCGAACTTACAACCTTGAGATCGAGAGTCACATGCTCTACTGACTGAGCCAGTCAGGTGCCCCAGAATATCTACTCCTTATTTTTAGAAAGCCCATGATAGGGGTGCCTGGGTGGCTCAGTCGTTAAGTGTCTGCCTTCGGCTCAGGGTGTGATCCCTGAGTTCTGGGATCGAGCCCCATGTCAGGCTCTTCCACTGGAAGCCTGCTTCTTCCTCTCCCACTCCCCCTGCTTGTGTTCCCTCTCTCGCTGGCTGTCTCTCTCTGTCAAATAAATAAATAAAATCTTAAAAAAAAAAAAAAAAGCCCATGATAAAACAGAAATAAACAGATACTTCCTAGGTATAATTTTATGTGTTCGTATGGTATGTGTGTAAATTACGTTACACAAAACAATAGCCAGTTTCTGCTTAATAATAAAACACTAGCAAAATGCCCGTTAAAGTCAATAAAAGACAAGAGTGCTGGTTATTATTACTACTATCACAATCTGAGAGTTACCACCAGATTTCCCTGCTACAGGTTTTAACAATTTGTTCTCCCATCAACTGAATATGAAAGAACCTGTTACCATACACTTTTGCCTAAACTATGTCTTATCACTCATTTCAATCTCTGCCAACTTGATACAGAAAAATGATATTTTACAGTAGTTTTATTTTTGTTTCTTTAAGCGTTAGTGAGCTGAATTTTTACACGTTTCAACACCATGTGTACTTTTGTGAGTAATGAATTCAAGTCCTGTACCCACCCAAGTGTGATATCGTTGTATTTGCAAATTAACGATGTTTACCCTTTGCCATGTATCTTGCAAATATTTTCTCAGCTTCTAGTGTGTCTTTAATCTTGATGGTATCTTTTGACATGAAGACATTTAAATGTTTTCATATAATAAAATATTCGATCTTATCTCTAAAGTTTTCTGGCCTGGGTGCTTCTATTGGGGAAGTTTCTATTGCAAAAGCATAACAATCTTCCCCACTGTTTTATTCTAACAGTTTTAGAGTGACAGTTACAATTTTACATTGAACCCTTTGATCCAATTTATTTAGTTGTAGGGACCAAGGTGGGGATACAAATGGTACGTTTTTCCGTATCCACAACCGCTTATTAAATAATCCATTTTTCACTCATTGATTGCAGGCATCGTCCCTAAATGCTATTTCTTCTCTAAGCTCGAGTTTGCTTGTGTGCACTCTATTCTATTTCGCTTGTCTGACTGTTGCTGGGCCAGGACACACACTGTTACAGAAACCAGCATTATCGGTTCTGGTATTTGCCAGGGCAAGCACTCCATGAAGATTCTTCTCTTTCAGGATTTTTCTTGTTCTCACAAGTTAGTTCTTCCAGAGAAGCTCCAGAGTTTTTTGTCAAGTTCCAAAGCCATCTCATTAAAACAACCGTGTAAAGGTGAATTAAGGGACGCCAATTTCCCGCGTCTCCTCCCGGAGCGCTCTAAGGGTCGCACGCTGTTGTGGTCCTCTGTGCGGCCAGGACCTAAACTGACCTCACCACTATCTGTGCGGGACAAGCGAAGCTCGGCCATGGGCCTTGCTGCCACGCATCCTGACGGATGGCTCACAACGTACTTTTAGCATATTACATCACACTCTTCGGCTTTGGGACGATTATTCGTAATAAATGAAAGGATCACATCCTCTCATGAAGAATAGACAGCAATGGTAGATCAATTTCTTAAAAAGATTTTCTCTTTATTACTGTCAAGGGGTTAGATCTAGGATAGTGTAGCATACAGATAATAAAGGTGAAATACAGGATACTTTGCAGATAACTACTATCCACTTTCTTTTTTCTGACAGTTATAGAAGGAAAAGAAAACCACAGATGTCTGATAAGACCCAGAGACGTCCTTTCATTATGTGTCTTAAGAGATAGGAGCAAGGGAGAGTAGAGTAGAGTGAGACATCAGAAAAAATTAGGAGGGGAGAGAAAAAAACAGAACAGTCCTGTATTATATGGGTGGTTTCTGATTACTGCACATCTGCGGACAATATTCGAGATTTATTTCCTCTCTCTGGGGATTCCTTTGCCGGGCTAAAGTTGGCGCCGGCAGCTCTGCAGAGATTCTGCGGAAGGGTCCCTTGGCAGATTCAATTCCACGGTTTTGTCTTCATTCATAATCCATACTTTATACATCTCTGCAAATAACCACTGGAATTTAAACTAGAAAGCGACAAAATGGTCCTGGCTGTGGGTCTCAACAAAATCGGAACATTTGACTCTTTTGAAGTCATCCCTGATCACTGTCCCTTTAACACTAGGCTAATCTTCTCCCATTGAAATGGTTCTTCCTCGCTTTTAGGATTACCAACAGTGAAGAATGAAAACAAAGACATCTAATGAATCATCGAACTTTACATCGGAAACCGGGGATGTACTGTATGGTGATTAACATAATATAATAAAAAAACATTAAAAAAAAAAAAGAAAAAAGAAAACAAAGGCATCACAGGACAATTTCTCAAAATAAGTCTCTAGGCTGGCAATGTCCCCATGAAAATAGGAAGAAAATCACCAGAAACATTTAAAAGAGAAAGAAGAAGGAAAACAATCAAACTGCTCGCCATTCCTTCTCCACACCGGCCCAGGCTTGAGAACACAGTAAATGTCCCTTTATGAGTGACCACAAGTCACCACGAGCAGCTTCCAGTTTTTAACAGAATTTATTTTGAGGTATGACCCATACATAGGTCGCTGTTAGCACGATCCCAGATCCCAGAGTAGTCCAAAGATGTTCGTTCACCCACGTGAGCAGGAGAACCCACACACAGCCTTCACTATTGGGGTCAGTGAGACACAGGTATGCCATGCTTAGGTACCGAAGGCGGGGTTCAAACTGGTCAGTCTGGAGATCTGGGAATTATCTAGATACACTTTAAGTTCAGGGAAAAATTTGTTCTTTTTCTGTATTTGTTTATAAGGGATCAATATGCTATCTGAAAGAAAGAGAAATGAGAATACAGATTACAAAGAAATTATGAAACAGAGCCCATGGAAATAAATATATGTAAATGTAACCAAGTAAATAGAAGAAGGAAAACAGGGGTCCATAATCACGCGATCCTAATACTATTATTTTTAGCATTTTAATTCTTTCCCTTCTGATCTTTTATCCTATGTGTATGTGTATGTAAACACTTTCTTTTTTAAAAATGGTCATATTCTTATTGTGATAAAATGTGTATCTTGGTTTTTTTTAAAATTAAGCATGATATCGTAAGCATTGGCAAAGTTCCTACACAATCTTAATAATCTATTTAGTGGATTTACCATCATTGATTTTTCCCTTCCGACTACGAACGCACGTGGTGTCTGAATGTTACGTGTGTGTATGTATAGGGTGCTTTTATCCTTTCTGCTTTCCCTTTTTTCTCCCTCGCTCCTGCTTTTTCATCTTTATTTCCTTTTACCCCAAATCTCCATTATTATTCTCCTCCCCGCCATCGGGAACAATTCTAATTCAATGAGTTTGTTTTCGTTTGTCAGGGTTTTTCCAGAATGAACACTGCTGCTGGTGAGTGTGCATTTGTATTTTACATAAATGATATTTGGTTACGTATCTCATTCTGTTTCTCACTTTCTTCACTGAGCACTAAGATGAAGATCCATCTCCGTTGCTGAAGGTCTGTGTCCTTGCTTCCTTCTGCAGTAAACATTCCAGGAGGAGCAACCACCACATGCCTCGTAAACAGCCACCCCACCCCCCACCCCTCGCCCCATTGCTACTGATAACTCTGTGCTTGCATATGTTCTTTTTGGGAACATATTTGTATGTGTCCCTTTTTAGATCTGCTGGGAAATTTCTTGGGGATGCATATCCAGGGTGAGATTGCCGGATCATAGGGCCCAAAATACTTGCTTTGACTAAAAAGAGCCAAAATTGTTCTCAGAATGGCTGTAACTTTTTACATTTTTACCGGTGGTTCATAAAAATTTCACATCTCTGCGTCCCTTCCAACACTTGGAGTCATCCCACTTCCTAATTTTTGCCAGTCTTATAGATGTGAAGTGTATCTCTTCACTGGTTTAATTGTCACTCTCTGATTACTAACACATTTGAGTGCTTTTTAATTTGCCCGCTAGCTTTTTGGGATTCCTTTTCTGTAAGTTGCTTGTTCCTATCTTCCCCCCATTTTTCTATTGGGGCTGTGCTTTTCTTTTGGTTTGTGGGACTTCCTTGACTATTCCAGGTTTATCTCTTGTGTATTCTCTATTTGTTGGACTTTTGTCTACTTGCTCATCAATTACTGAGAGTGGAATGTTAAAATCATTAACTATGTTTTTTATCCCCAACTTCTCCCTCTAGCTAATTATTTTCTAATGTGTTTATATGCTCTGTGATTGGGTGCAAACACATTTAGAATTTTTGTCTTTCTGATTAGTGGACCCTTTTATTACTAAAAATCTCCCTCTTTATCTCTTGTAGTTCTCCTTGCCTTTAATCCTATGACTGAAATTAATAGAGCCACTGCAGTTTTCCTATAATTTATACCCATAGTAAAGATTATGGTTTATTGTTTCTATCCTTTTACTTTTAACGTACCGATGCCTCTATAGCCTTTATATTTTAAGGGAAACTTTTGTGAAGAGGAAATGGGTCTTGCTGTTGTTTTTGTTTTTCAAATCCAGTGGAATTAGGCTGAGAAGGGTCAATTCAGAATAAAGAATTCATTACACCGTGATGGGTCCAGGAAACTAGCAGGAAAGTGGGAATTGTTTTAGTAACCAAGACGGTGTTGGGTTAATTTGGAAGGAAGAACATTTTAAATTTAATTATCCAGGTGGCTTGAATTTACTAAGGTTTTTCTTGACCTCCAGCATCATGTTTTCTTGACAGTCCTGATTCAAGAATATATTACAGGAGGGAGGAAGGCACTTAATTTTAACCTCTCAGGGAAAGAAACAACAAGCAAAAAATCAAACCAGAAATTTTTGATTGTTTCTCTTTAGAACTCTGCCCATTACTGAAGATGTGCTCACGGGATAATTAAGTACCCTAGTGATAATCAGGGGCGTTAAGACGCTGGAACAGAAAGAAGAGATTTCATTATTTTCCAATAACCTGTAGTCTTTAGGCTGTGATGCTCCTAAGATCAATATTTTTATCTCTGTGAGGGCAGTGTACATTCATTTTGTTACACATCCAGCATTTCCAAAGAGGCCATTGTTTCATGCGAATGGAGTCAGCCCAGTGCTCTGTTGTTATAATGAATTCTCCTCCAAGATGCATAAAGTACTTGGAAAATTGCAAACTCCTGGTTTAACCAGCATGATTTCCAGCAGTTTTAATGAATGTTTTTTTAAAGAAAAAAAAATCACCCTGACAACTAACAGTTGTGTTTATCATCTCTGCCACAAAATAGTAAAGATCTGACTGTTCTTCAGGTAATCAATTTCCGGGAATTGCTAATAACAGACTTAGTATGTTTCCCAGGCTCCGCAACTCAACAGTTGTAAGTAAGCTGTAATTTGCATTAAAAATAGTCATCTCATGACACAAATCCTGAGATCATACTAACAGCCAACTTTCATGCAAGAGATACGGTTTGTTATACACACCACATGGGCTGTCCTATAAGACACCTAACTGCACAATTAAGGTTTATCACAGAATTCTTATATATTAACCATTTTACTTTAACCTCCAAGTTTCATTTTTTAGCTCTCAAAATAACGTGGAAATAAGGTTTTAAAAATTCACGGTTGTGACACAGTGGCAGACTGACCTTTTTGAAAGAATTTGCTTAATGATTAGAAGACTACTAATTTAAAATTCAGGCTTTAAGAAACGTATTGGATCATAAGTTGAAATGCTGTTTACAAAACTTTCCCTGACTCATGTTAAGGTTTTGTAGACAAAATAGATTCTCTGCTGTGCTGCCTTTGAAATCTGAAAGAGGAAAATGTAGTTGTGAGGGTGGCTGTCTTCTAACTGCATTTTTGCATTGCCTCTGACTTTTTTTCACTCTGTTCCATGAGTCTGAACAACGAAAAGGCTACCTTAATGTGACACTTGCTAGGACAATGGCTGAGGTCCCTCTTGGTGGCTGAAAATCTAGATCTTGAATCTTGATGGAGAAAGATGTCATTCCATAAATATGTAAGATGTCCTTAAGCCAAGAGATCTATCATTTTGGCCCTATTTGTCAGAGCTGAGGAGCCACGCCATTCTCCTGAGACTCGGGGGGGGGGTCCCAGCAGGGGCCCCCTTCTGGAAAGAAGACTTTCACAGGAAGCTGGCCTGAGGACTGTTCACTTCCTGGTTATGTTGCCAAAAGGACATCCAGCAAAAATGGAAGAAAAAGGACCATTATTTAAACTATACAAAGAGAAAACCCCAGCAATCAATATGGGCTACAACCCTAATCATTTTGATGGGTTAGGCCAAGAAATTCGGCTAGAAGATGGATGTAGGTAAGTGTTTAGTTTAGGAGCAAACCACACTCTTTTATCTACCATGTGTCATGCCACCTTTCGCTATTAGATATGATTACAAACTGGAAGTCAGACCCGGAAATTTGGGCTTTGAATAATTTCTCCCTTAGTCTTACGTGATGCCTGACTCCCAAACATTTAAGCACATTGAGGTAACAGGTAGGAAGCGTGTAGCTGACGTTTTTAAAGCCCGCCTTCTATGAAAATGAATGCACATGATACCAAGTAACTACAGTTTATGGTTCTCTGGGAAAACAGGAGGAATCAAACTATTCATGAAGTCAGATTTTGGATGATTATCAATGGCCTGGAGGAGACCAACTGACAGGTAAAAATGCTTTCCGTCAGCACCAAGTTAACTGTAGTGATGTGGGAGCCTCACCACGACACATGAGAGACAGTTTTATTCTTATCTTGCAGATGGGGAAACAGAGCCTCTGAGAAGATAAATGACTAGCCCAGGGTCACAGGGGTGGCTGTGTTCAGGGCCCAGCTGGCCAGGTTCCCTGTTACCCACCCAGCACTCCTGCATCCACACAAAGCCGACTCCCATTTTCTAACCCAGTAGGCTGAACCATAATCTCATTAAAACAGAATGGCTAGAGCCACATCCCAGCCTTCCCAATTAGTGGCCTAATGCTGTGTCTTCACACACAGGTGGGTTGGAAGTTTCAGAAGCGAGTTCTTTACTGCTGGTCCCAGAGGAACCAGGGGGGGACTGAAGGAGAGCAGCAGCCTTTGCAAGGGGAGGTGGTGCTGTCCCCTAGGGGGAGGAGCCGTGCTTGACTTTCCACTTTGGGGGAGCAAGTGGCCTTCCCTGAGATTTTGCTCAGGGTCTAAGAATAGAAACTCCTTCAGAGCCCTTACACTGGGGGACAGATCATCTCTAACGGAAAACAGATGGTTTTAAGAAACCACATTTTGCCCGTGGCCCCACCGAAAAAGTGTGAGGGTGCCAGCCAGCTCCAGAGAGTGCTGCAGAGGAAAATCTCGCACGAGGAGCTGCATCAGGCCGGCCGCCAGCTGTGTGGAACTCATCTCCTGCCAGGGTTTGTTCGGCTGCAGCGATGCCCGCTCCATATTTATGCTCCCCACTCACCTTTCTGACCTTGGAAATGCATGGGAACCTTTTCCTCAGCCACCGTGCAGAGAGTCTCAGCAGTCAAGTTCATTCCCCGCAAGGAGAGAGGGCTGGCCATTCACACTTTTTGCTGGAAGGCCTTGTGGCAAATCAAATCCCCTCCCTGTCCGGGATGTGAGGCCTGGTAGGCCGGCCACAGAGTGCAAGCAAACGCCCCTGTGGGCTGCCTTCTGTGCCTTCCAAACAGCTGGAGGCAACCTGACGGGCAAGCAAGCAGGGCATGCGGCGAGCGCCTCACACAGAAACCAAACCAGTCGGGGCCTGGTGGACAGACTCAGAGGCAGTGCCATGTTGTGCCTTTTATAGGCCGGCCTGGGCCCGACCCCACCCAAGGCAGGACACTGTGCGCATGGAGGTGGGACTTGCAGTAGGAGGACAGATCTTAGTGGGTTATGGTGGCTTCCAGGACGGGGTGGTGGTCACCGCCAGGGTGTGGCCTCAGGCACGCCGCAGGTGGGACGAGTGTCGCCGGCGGCCCAATGAGCCAGCGCCAAGGCTGCTGCACACAGCACTTGCTCTGACTGCGCTTCCCTTCTGGATGCCACCTGAGGCTCACACGGTGCGCTGGGTAATCTTTCGTGTCGATGGAGTGGGCTGCGGGGGGCCTAGACTGAACATGATTTCTGGGTGTGTCTGTGAGGGTGTTTCCAGACGAGACTAGCATTTGAATAACCAGTGGACTCCATGGAAGAGATTGCCCTCCAATCCACTGAGGGCCTGAAGAGAACAAAAAGAAAGAGGAAAGGGAATTTGCCCCTTTTGCTTTCTGCCTCACTGATGGAACTGGGAGATCCATCTTCTCCTGCCCTTGGACCAGGATGGACACCATAGGCTTCTCTGGTTGTCAGGCCTTCAGACTCAGATGGAGTTCCACCATGGGTTTCCCGGTCTCCAGCTTGCAGATGGCACACTGTGGCACTCCCCAGCCGCCATAACCTTGTAAGCCAACTCCTCATCATCAATATCTTCCTACCTACCTACCTATCTACTTATCATCCATCCGCCTATCTCCTGTTGGTTCTGTTTCTCTGGAGAACCATGACAGCACAGAAGGAGACTGCTGGAGCAGCACCTGTTCTAGAGTCAGGGCTCAGACCTGGGTCAAAGACACACAAAGCCAGCGCTCTTCTGACGGCCATGCTGCCCGAGAGCCGGTAAGATGGCGGTACTCACAGCAGGACGGTGTCCACATCTGCTCATGGGGTCCTAGAGAGGTGGCTGAGCCTCATGGGCAGAGGTACCGGGATGATTTTGGTGGCACAGGTCTAAGCAGTTGTTGCTGATGGAGTCATCCAGTGACAAAGTTATTGTGTTTCCAGTCCCCTTTGAACCATTCTGGGTCCAGCCAGGAACAAAGTCCCACTGGGCGTTCGTCTTAACACCTTTCAGACGCCAGCCCAGGCTCAGAGCCTTCTGCGGACAACAGCTTTAAGCCAGCAGTTAATAATATTGTTTTGTGTTTACTGCATTTGTTTTTCTAGTTGTTTTTTCCCCATTTGTGAAAGGGGAGACTTACTTTCCATTTTCAGAAGTGACACGAAATTTTAAAATTGATGTATTGTTTCATGAAAGGTGATCAGTTTAAAGAAAACAAATGAGAGGACAACTGGTGTACAAATTTCACAAAGTTTGGAAAGCATTAGCTCATGACCTAGGACGCAGTCTTGGCTTTGAACCTGGCTCTGCCATTCCCTAATCACGTAACCCTGTGCGGATCACTTAATTATTGCCAATTCAATGAGATAATAGGAAGGGGAATTCTCCTTCAGGTGTAAAATAAAATCAATTATTACTTATTGTGATGCTATTGAATTGTTATGTTAAAAAGTATCACATCCCAGTCCTGCCAGTAGTTGTCATTTGTTGCTATGACCACCGTGGGGGGGACAGGGGTGCGCAGAGAGCCACAGTGCCCTGACACAGTAGGGTTGCCCAGTGAGGAGTTTGGATGCCCAGGAACAGGAATTGCACACTATTCATCTGATGAATGGCTTCCTAATAGTGTCACAAGGACAACAAGATATTTGTCAGCTGTGCCAGGGACACAAGCTCCTGGTCACCCAGGGAAGGGGTCGGGGGCGGGGGGTGCCCTGCCAACACAGGATTCAGAGAGGAGCTTCAGGGAGCCCCAGAGCTGGGAACCCATCTTTGTGTTACAGATGGAGGCATTCCCGCCAACAGCACTCCCTGCAGCAAAGAGGCCAGCCCTTCACTGAGGGAGACCAGGAGGCACATCCCCCAGATGCTTGGATCCCCTTCCTGAGATGGCATAGGGGGTGCTGCTGCAGGGTTCCTGATGACCCCTTATCCTGAGGGAGGCTTCCAAGAGGAAGGTCAGTGGGGTATTGGGCGGCTCCTCCCACCGTCTCGGGCCATGGCTGATACTAGTTTTCTCACTGCTTTGTTTTGCATTGTTGTTGTTGTTTTTTAAACAAGTTTATTGAGGCCGAACTGGCATATAATAAACAATACGTATTTAAAGGGTGTAGTCTGATGAGTTTTGGCTTGCGTAAGCACCCATGAGTCACCCTCCACAGACAAGACAACAAACACATTTATCTTCCCCGAAGTTTCCTGTGCCCCTTAGTAAGCTGTCCCTGAGGCTTCTGCATCCCCATCCGCAGACATATCTGCTTTATGTCATTAGAGATGAGTATGTACAGACTCATCCACGATTTATTCTTTCTCTTTTTTGCCTTGCTTCTGTTAGAATAATCATTTTGGGATCCACATGTGTTGTTGTATGTATCAATACTTCATTCTGTTCCATTGCAGAGCCCCTCATATGGATATCCAGCAACTCAATTATACGTTCACCTGGTGGTGGCCATTTGTATTTTTTCCCCAGCTCTTGACTATTATGAATAAGGCTGCTACGGATGTTTGAGCACAGTCTTTGTACGAGCAATGCCTTCATTTCTTTTGAGTAAATACCTGGGAACGGACTGGCTGGTCCTACAGCAGGTCTATGTTTAGCTTTTTAAGAGAATGCCAAAGTGTTTTCAAAAGTAGTTGTAACACTCTATATTCCAACTAACAGCATAGAAGGATTCATTCCAGTTCCCCCAAATTCTTGCCAGCACTTGGTGTGGTCAGCGCTTTTCTTTCAGTCACTGTGGTAGATGTGTAATCATATCACATCGCAGTTTTAATTTGTCTCTCCCTATTTGAGTAATGCCGCACGATTTTTCACGTGCTTATTTGTCATCTGTATATCTTCTTTGATAAAGTGTCTGTTCAAATATTTTTCCCATATTTAAATTGTATTGTCTTATTATTAAGTTAAAAAAGTTCTTTATATATTCTAGATACAAGTCCTTTATCAGATAAACTTTTACAAATATTTTGTCCGAGTCTGTGGCTTGCCTTTTGTATTCAGAACAGAAACTTTTAAAGGGCAAAAGTTTTAAATTTCAATGAAGTCAATATACTGACTTTTTTGGTGTAGTTTGTGCTTTTTTTTCTTTTTGTTACATTTAAGAAATTTTTGACAAATCCTCATCATTAGGGTTTTCACCTATGTTTTCTCTAAAATTTTAAAGATTTTACTCCCCACATTAAGATATGTGATCTATTTCATGTTAGATGTGAGATAAGGGTTGGGGTTTTTTTTTGTTTGTTTTGTGTTTTGGGTTTTTTTTTTTTTTTTTTTGCATTTGGAAAGCCAATTGTTCTGGCACCATTATGCTTTTCTCATTAAATTACCTTAGCCCTTTTATTGAAAAGCAAATGATATATGCTTTAATACATATATTTGATACATGCTTTGATCTATACGTGGGTTGATTTCTGGACTCTTTTGTGTTCCATTCATCTCTACGTGGCAATACCACACTCTCCTGATGGCTACAGCTTTTGTAAATTGAGTCTTTCAATCTATATGCTCCAACTTTGCTCTCCTTCTCCAAGTTGTTTTGCATATTCTAGGTCCTTTGCATTTCGATGTACATTTTAAAGTCAGTTTTCTAGTTACAACTTGCCTTTCTGCATGACGATGATTCTAGGCATTTTTGCTTTACTTGGGCCCCTGGGAAAGGTGGTGAGTGCAGCCCCTCAGTGTATGACAACAATCAGGGAAAGATGTCCTGTGTGCCTTCCTCTCTCTCTCTCTCCTTCCTGGTACCCCTACCCCTAAATTGCTTAATTATTCAAGGAATACTCTGGCAATTAAAATTCTTATTATATAGTCATGGTCTATGTCAAACATGTCTTCATGGTTGACTCTCTTCCTCTCATCTGGATGCCAGCAATTAGGATTCGCAGTGCAGATAAAGATGGTGGAACACTTATTTTAATAGGCTGGAAGACTTCCTGGCATGTTTTGAGTAAATCGTGCTATAGTCATGTGGAACTGGATTAATGTCTGTTTTATAAATAGGGTCCAAATGGTATCACTTTGCAAAGTGTAGCAGCCAGAGTCACCAGGTTACATCTCTGCCTGCTGTGTTAGGGAGCATTCTTGTGCTTACTGTCTTATTTTTAACTCGGAAGTGGAGGGGATGGACATTATGGGATGGGGTGCAAGAGAGCTTCGGACAGCAGCCCAGAGTGAGCAAACATAGGATCCAAGCACATGGGCCCTACAGGACACAGGGCTGGGGTAACGATGGGAGAGCTGAAAGCACAGAACTTAACTGCCAGAGGACGGCCCTGCAAGTCGATGGCATGTGAGAGGGGGCAGCTGGGTGCCTCCTTGTCCTCACCCTTGTCCCAGCCCTACAAGACAGCGGACCGGGGAATGCTTTGACGACTCCTTGCCATCAAGTCTTCAGCCATCAAGGACTCATTTTCAACCTGGGCTCATGCATTTCCTACATTCTTTTACATTTATTAGAAAAATGATCTTGGCCTCCCTGTGCTCCTCCAACTTCCCAAACCAAACCAAAACAATAAAATGCCTCACTTCCTGAATTGAGTTCACAGGGTGGGTTTTAATTAATTTAATTTTTCATAAATCAAACCTTTCCCTTTGAGAGGGGGATTCTTACTTTGTGTCAGGCCCTGGGCCATAATGGGAAAGGGGGGTGGGTGGCCACTGACCTCCAGGAGGGCATGGCCTCAGGCAGAGAGGGATTAACCCATAAATCATTAAAGGCAAATGGGAGTTGGGAGGGCTGCAAGGGAGGGACAGGTGCCTCCTTGGGCTGCTCTGGGCAGGGAGGGACCACTCCACTTTCAGCAAGAGCCTCAGGGAAGAGGAGGCATTTGAGCTGAGCCTGAAAAGTAGCACCCATCAGTTTTATCCATCTATTAATGGTAAACAATGACGACACCACCATATCACAGGTAGGGAGCACTTTATAAGAGCCAGGCATCCGATGAATCTGGAATGTCTCCTCTAATACCCAAAACAATCCTGTATTAATATAGGTACATATAATTATTATGTTATATATAAATAGGATTATATTATACATATTCTAATTATAATATGTGTAATGTATTCCATATGCATATCACCCCCCTTTCTCAGATAAGAAAACTAAGGCTAAGGGAGAGGCTAAGTCACTCGGCCGAGGTCTTGCAACTCATAAGTGTAAGAGCCAAGGTTTGAACCCAGGCTCTCATGCCAGAGCCCAAACATTGGCAGAGAAAAATCTTTCTTTACATTAAATGGACGCGCGTTAAATGCCGAGGGAAACTATTCTGGCTCTTTTTATCTGGAATGTTTCAATATTTAAGCCTCCAGGTGCTGAAAAGGCACAGCTCAGCACATCCTCTCCATCGTCAAGTGCACGGCCACCGACGAGTGAGAGATTCTGGGCACCACAGGCTGCAGCGGGGACCACGCGCGCCGCCCCGGTGACCCTTTGTGCATTCGTGGAGCTAAATAAGACTTTACTGGCTACAATAACATCCGTCAGTTATCTGTGCTGTAGTGTAAACAATGAAATTCTTATTATGTACTCAGAATCCACAAAGCCATTTCCATGGAAACTCTGTTTTCATGTCATATCTTTAATGAATAGGTAATGAAAAAAATGCTGCATTTACAACTTCATTACTAGTTTAAAAAAGAAAAAGAAAAGCACACACTTGCAAACACACACACCCAGCCATAAATTTGAATTACAGTCACTGTCATGTCTTAGAGTGTGGGGAACATCAGAGTTTTCAAGGCTGTCATGTTGGATTGAATGAATGGAAAAAGGACAAAAAATTTTTTGTATTGCCAAAAAATACTACCTCCCGGGCCAAAAACTTGGAGTGTGAGCCTCACTCTTGATCTCATTATGATTTTAATAATTTTGGCACCAAATAAATCCCCAGGTCTACCTCAGAAACAAGGGTGTCTGGGAATGGAGAAGAAAAACCCAACACGTGCTCCTTGTTTCCTGAAGGGGCCCCAGCTGACGTGACTGTTTTTGAGACGATAGGTATCTGATTTGCTGTTAGGATTGCTTTAACGTAGCATAAAAGATTGTCTAATCACGGCATCTAGTCACCAGTGGGAAGGAATCCATTCCTGCGACATCAGTGCAAGTATCTTACAAAGGACATTTATGAGAATTATTAACAAAGAACTAGGTCATCTCCATCCTGATGGTATGATCGAGACATGGGAGCAGGTATGAAGGGATGGCAGTGCAGGCACAACATGATAGGGAAGACGAAGAGGTTGTGGGGCTGTCTCCATATACATAACCACCCACCACCTTCTGGAATGTTCTCCTGCGGACAAGTGGACCAGTGCTTCCCTGCTGCTGCCCCCACCCCTCTTCGCTCCATGCCATGAATGGAATGTGCAGACGAGGTACAAAATCTCAGTGACAGTTCGATCAGCACAAAAAAAATATTTAAAACCTGATGCCCACTCCATCAATCCATCCTGTCTCCCCATCCTTGTGCAGATCAAGTGTCTGACTGGGTAGGAGATGTTGTACGCTTCCCTGCATGGTCATGAATTATCATGCCACTGAGCAGGGACATCCAGTTAATTCATGGGACAGCAGGTCCTTGTTCACCAGACCCCATCACGTGGGGTTTGTGATAATCTCAACAATAACTGGGCTGAGGCTCACCTTTGTCCATTCCTGGAGACAGTACGCTAAGAAAGCTCACAGGGAAAGAAAGATAGCAGGGAAGATATGTAGATCACTTCCAAGTGATGCCCATTTGTCTATAAAATGTAACTTACCTATTCATTAAAATTCTTTCCCTAAGAGCTTTGGACAGGTGATAATTTTTGTCAGTGTATCTCTAAGTACATGAAAATAATAAGGCTGCATTTCTTTAATAATACTCTGTGGATGAGAGGCTTCATGCTATCATGGAGATGGTCTAAGCTCCCTTATGAACTGGCTGTGTAGCCTCAGGAAAAGCACTTCCCTGGGCCTTGGCTTCTTCATGTATACGTTGAATGGGTGGGACAAGACGATCTCTGAGTGCCTTCCAGTTTTATTATTTTATGAATTCATGTGCTTTTCACCAAATCCAGGCCGACCCCCTGCCTCCATTAGGCTGACGCCTGGAGTCGCCTGTCTGATGGTCTGATGCCAACACTGCCTTTGGAAGCATCCGTGGGGCTCCTGACTTGGCACAGGTCCCTGTTTGTTGTTTCTGTCCACAGTGACACTGCAGGTCTTCATCCACACGATCCCCTGGTCAAACCTCAGCTTTGGCTTCCCTGGGGGACATCGGTCTGTCTTTGCGGACCCTTCCCGTTGTCTCTTGTGGGCTACGTTGCCAGTAGCTTACAGGAGCCCACCTTTAACATAGCCTTCAAATCCAGACACAGCACAACCAGCCATTGCTGTGCCGTGTGGTGACAAACCCAGAGATATACCTGAACGTTTAGATCTTCTGAGTTTGGGGTCCATCTGTGTGATCCTGGGCAAACCAGTCTGAGCTTCCGTCTGCAAGTGAGAACACTAATACTACCCCCTGAAAACCATTTGGGGGGGGTCTGAGGATCCCCCAAGATAATGAGGTGAGATTGATTTGTAAACTGTAATATGCAATACAAAAGCATCATAGGACAACCAGACTAGGCTCCGCCTCCCTCTAAGAACGCCCCAGGCTTCCCAGCTCCTTCCCCTCGATAGGAACTAGTGTAGCCTACTTATGCTATTGGGAACAAAGAAGGAGATGCTGATGATTCAGGAGACAGAGGATAAGCAAGTCCCCGAGAAGATGTTCACATCGGATCAGGACATGCAAGACGAATCAGGCAGGGATGGCTGGGCTGGTGGCACTGGTCATGGGAAGATGAGGATGACACAGGAGAGCTCTCGTGTGTGTGTGTGTGTGTGTGTGTGTGTGTGTGTGTGTGAGTGAGTGATTTTAGTATAGAGAACTTATGAAGTAGGGTCATGGTGGGTGCCCATTAGGATTCATGGCTGTGAGTTCTGAAGTCCCCCCACCCCCAGCACAAAAGTGAGCTTCTCTCTGGCAACATCCAGCTGCTCATGTGAGCATGGGGAAGTAATCCAGATGTGATATCACATTTCTAAAATGCCCAAACTAAGAAGATGGTGAGGAGATGCACTGAAATGTTCACGGTGGGTGTCTTTTGATGGAGATACTACGGTTGGTATTTTTTTTTCCTCCTTTCAATTTTATATATCTTCTAAATTTCCTATATGGAGCTTTAATAATGGTGGAAAATATAATTATAGTTTTTAAAAGAAAAAAACATGGAAGCAAAGGTGAGGGTAATCACAGCTCCCTATATGTTGGATATTTCCATCTACCAGGCTTTCTCTGTGACATTCCAGCAAAGCATTCAAATTGGCTGCACAGTCTTTCCAATTAGCTTTTTAAAAATCAGATTTTATTTTGGGTAATTTGAGATTTCAAGAAAATTTGCAAAGGTAGTACAGAGAATTTCCATATACTATTCATCGGGATTCCATAAATTGACAATATCTTACATAGGCATGTTAAATTTGTTAGAATTAAGAAATTATCACTGGTGCCTTACTATAAACCAAGTCACAGACCGTGATTGAGTTTTTCCAGTTTTTCCATGAACATCCTTTTTTTTTCCTTCCAGGATCTAGTCTGAGATACCACATTGCATTTATCCAATGAGCTCAAAAGATTCCTTGGCCAACGTGCAAAAATTGTTAATTTCATTGACCTCGTAGGGTCACTGGGAGAATTAACTGAAATTATCTGTAGGAAAAAGCTTTGTAAACTGAAAAATGCTGCACTGTGTTGGATGACGCTGCTGCTGCAAACTTCACACGGGGACGGCCCCAGGAGATGAAATGGAAGGGAAATGATCACAGAAACTTGCATTTGTGTACCCTCTTTACTCCTTGCTTGAAAGTCTCCTCTGTATATTGTTTACTGTATATGTTGAGCTCTGTGTTAAGTGCAGATGTTAGTTTCCTAGGGGCTGCCGTAACAAAGTGCCACAAATTGGGTGGCTGAAAACAACAGAAATTTAATGTCTCGCAGTTCCGGAGGAGGGAGGTTCAAAAATGAAGTGTCAGCGGGGTTGAATCCTAGTCAGAGGCTCTCAGAGAGAATCTGCTCCAAGCCTCTCTCCCAGCTTCCAGTGGTTGTCACCATCCTTGGTGTTCCCTGGACTGTAGACACATCTCTCCAATCTCTGTCTCTGTCATCATGGGTCTTCTCCCTGTGCATGTGTGTGTGTCTGTGTCTGTGTGTCCAAACTTCCCATTTCTCATAAGGACACCGAGCCTTGGAATAAAGTGCTCTATAATCTGGTATGACCTCATCGTAACTCAATTATGTCTCCAAAGACCCTATTTCCAAACAAAATCACGTTCATAGTTTCTGGGGGAGCCTGAATTCTAGGGGGACACTCATCAACCTAGTATAGAGCTTGAATTCATTAGCTCATTTCATATGACTTAGCAACTTTACAAGGCAGATATTTTTATTAAATCTCAACTTACAGACAGAAAAACAGAGACTTAGAAATAACTTGCCCTACCTAAATCCATGGCTTAAGTGGCTGTGCTCAAACACTGGTCTTAAGCTCCATACTCTTTACTACCTTGTGTTTCTCAGTAGAGTTCAAGGTCATCTTCTTGGGATGCTTCTAAGTCCTAAGGATAATATTAAAAATGTTGTTCATTTATCCTGACAATACTCTTCTAGAAATCCACGTTAGCATGTTATGGAGCCTTGCCATGTGACCCAGTGGGTTCCCAGCACGCACCCTTGCAGCTGTGGCTGGGACGGTATTTGGGTCAGGCTGGCCACAAGCACAGAGGACTGTGGATACGGACAACTCAGCTCGCCAAGCCAAGCCCAGAAGACATCACAGCGTGCCGAACGGACAGGATTCCTGCGAGTTGAACTGAGGCTCCTGTGGCAGGGAGGTGAGGATGGCGTCATCATGAGACACTGGGAGTAGGATTCGCAGAACAATCCAGACCCCGTAGGGAGCAGCCGGGAGGAGAGCCACACTGCAGAGATTTAGTTCTGGCACAACATCATCTGCCACATTAAATCCATGCTTTTAATTGGACTTTTATAGGTTTTATGGTTTTGTTTGTATTTAATCTTTAAATTTGTTTTGGTTTTTATAGATGTATAAAAGCTATAAACATAAGGAGATTATATCTAATTTATGTTTGCACATATTTGAGTAATGTTATAATAAAAAGAATTAAGGTCAACTTGAGGAATTCATGAGATTTTTCTCTAGTTGGAGAAAAAACACCCTTTGCTCTCTCTTGCCCGCTGGACTCTCTCTCGCTGTGGTGGGCAGAGGAGGGGGGCTGGAGGGTGTGCTCTCACTCTGCGTTAGCAGGGAGGAAATGTGGTCCTGGGAAAAGCAGGTGACTTCCCAAGTGCTGTCACACAGATGGTTCAGGGGAGAGCTGAGAAGACCCACCAACCACTCAGGACTCCAACCTGTATAGGGCAGCAAACTCACTCCAAACCAGTCGAAAACTTACAGGGGATTTAGTATATGTTACTAAATCAATCAGGGGCAACACATAGTTTAGGCTGGTTTTGATTCAGATATGTGTCCAGGACTTGGGTTCTCTCTTCTTCTTAGCCCCCCCCCCATGACTTCTCAGGTTAGCGCTTCCCTGAAGGTCCCCAGATAGCCACAGGCAGCTCCCAGGACTTGCATGCTTCTCCCTCCAAGCCCAGCAGGGACACGATCGCCCAGAGGAAACCCCCACACATACTGTTGGCTCCAACCGGGCCACATTCCCATCTTCACAGCAGCCCTGGAGCCAGTGAGAGAGGGAGCCCGTTGGTTTACATCTAGGTCACGTCCTTGCCCAAGAGCTAGTAGTACAGCCGCCCCAGCAGGAGCACACGGGCTGGCAGGCCCTGGGATCAAGCCCCACGTCGGGCTCCCTACTCGGCGGGGAGCCAGCTTCTCCCTCTCCTCCCCTGCTCGTGCTCTCTGTCGCTATCTCTGTCTCTCTCTCTCAAATAAATAAACAAAATCTTAAAAAAAAAAGATGAGATGGATGACCAACACAAACATGACCGATCCCAACAATACCACCTTTCTTGCTTATGTGTCCCCATGCAGTTTCTTAACCTCTCAGTAACGTGGGTCCTCAGCTGTCAAGTGGGGATCACGATAGCATCTACATCACAGTGTTTGGGGTTTTGTTTTGTTTGGTTTGGTAAAAAGTAAATCAGATAATACATATAAATGGACCAGCTCAGTATCTGGGACACGGAAGTTTTCACCAAAAGTTAGCTGTTATTCATAGTAGTTTTTAATTTGCTAGCAAAACACAGAGGTAAATAACGAGAATGATGTCTGGGGTGGGAGCGGGCGGGGTCTGCTCCTGGGCTTGACCAGGTGAAGAACCCGTAGCTTGCTTAGGATGAATATCCCTGGCTCATCCCTTAGTGGCAAAATCTCTTAAAAATGGGATTGGTAGCAAGGTTTCCTTAAGGGTGGAAAAGTTCAGGTTCATGGATGTCCAGTATCCACAAAGCAATGTGTGCCCCTGTGTGCATGTGTGCAGAACGTGTGTGTGAGTATATGGACGCAGGTGTCCATGTGTGTGGGAAGTGAGTGTGTGTGTATGTGTGTGTGTGTGTGTGTGTGTGTGCCTAGAGGGATTTGGAATAGTGAGTTGAGCTCCTCAGACTGAGTTAGGTTTTGGAACCATGCAGGTGAGAGGACATGAAAAGTCAGGGTGGTCTGTGGGGACAAAGGCCTTTGAGCCCTGGAAACTGCCCAAGGCCAAGGCGGTATTTAAGCCCCAATCCTGGCCTTCCTAACTCCAGCGAGGCTGTGCTCTTGCTGCTGCTGATTTTGGTGCAAGAACCCGGAGGAGCCCAGGTGTAAAACTGTCCCTTAAATCAAAGCACACGGAGGGACCGTGAAAGTTCTGGCAGCCTGTGGTGGAAACCCGAGGATGAAAAGGCAAGGGACAGGCAGGCATTCCTGTATTTTCTCTGAAACTCCAGCAGGACCCAGCTGTGCCACGTGGGGAATGAGGCCAATGGGAAAGGCTGAAAAACCTCAGAAAACAAAACAAAACAAAACAAAACAAAAACAAAAAACAAACCTCCTCAAAACAAAAACAAACAACAGAAGCCTGTTGGTGCCTGTGGAGCGGCCCTGCCTCTCACCAAGTTCTGGATCCTTGGAACTCATACCAGGGCTGTGTGTGTGTGTGTGTGTGTGTGTGTGTGTGTGTGGATAGAGAGAGAGAGAGAGAGAGAAAGAGAGAGACCTCTTTGGCTGCCCAGCCAGTGGCTTTCCTCTCCCTCCTGTCTGGTATCATAACAACAAACAGCCCCTCCAGTGGGCGCCAGGCTGCATCGGGTGATGTGCCAATGGGGCAATATTTCTTAGGCAGGGACAGAGAACGTACTCAACCTCGTCTGTCTGCGAAGAGGAACAAATCCCGTCAATGTTCGGTCTGAGTTTGTTCCAGTGGATCAGAAATCCACCAAGGTGATTTCAATGTCTTAAACATTCTTTCAAAAGTTTTGGTTTTCTAGATAGGGTTCTAATTCAAGCCGGTGTTGAAAATTTAATTAGAAACAGTGAAAAGGAAATACAGGGAGTAAATCAGGGAGGGTGCTGCTCACGGGACTATGTTGTTTTTCTTTTAAAATGGCAGGGGTTTCTCCCTGGTAGGCGGTTTGAGGATTTGCAGCATGAAGGATTGAGAATCAGTTTAAAAGATGAAACCGCAGAAAAAGAGATGGGTATCGATGCCTTCACAGACCTGGCTGACGCACAGCCAGGATGAAAATAGAAGGATGTCATAAGTAAAGTGCTCCGGAATGTATGTGCAGGGAGGTTCATCACTGGGTATTCATAGCGCAGAAAACGGGGAGGCAATTTAACTTTCTAAATCAGGGGAATGGTTAAGGCACGTTACTTTCACAGTCTGGATTTTACTGTAGTTGTTAAAAATCCTATTTGAAAAATACTTAATGATAAGCAAACACCTGTGACTCAGCACCCAGTTTTAAAAAGGAGGGTTTAAAACTCTATGCTTTGTATGATGACAATATCCAGAATGTGTTAAAATGTAGACAAAAGACTAGAAGGAAATCTTCAGATATGATCAGAATGACAGGGAAGGTTATGTATTTGTGGCTCGGGGGTGAGACTGGTAGTGTATTTTACTTTCTTCTTTAGATTTTCTTTACTTTACATTTTGCAAGTGGGCGTCATCAGCCCATAGATGTCCAGAGATTAATGCGGTCACTTAGGACAAGACAACAGGAGGGCACATGTGGACCCCAGGGGCCTGAATGTTTAAGAAGCAAATAAAAAGTATAAGAGGGAATGAGCTAGAGGAGAACAATGAGAGAGACAGGTGCAGAAGCAGAAGGGCATGGTGCTCACACATGTGCACACATATGTATCCCACATATACGTATATATCACATACATCACGTGATACAAATATTTTATATCTATCTATCTATCTATCTATCTATCTGCATTACAACTGGAGTGGGGGTGCTACCAGCATCTAGGTATCTAGAGGTTACTGCAAATCATCTTACAACACCCAGGACAGGGTTACTCAGCCCCCAGTCAGTAGTGCGGAGCCTGAGTAATGCTGGCTACGTCCTGGCTCAAAGTGTCCTCATCTCCTCTGCCTCCCAAGCAAGAACCTTCTTTTCCTTCTGAACCTCTCACACCTACATCATCCAAGTGAGTTCCCAGCACCCACCACCCTCTTCACTCCTTTGCCTCAGCTGAGGGCTTCCTCAGGTCTCCTGCTGCTGACCATTTTCCACTCCTGACCACAGACCATGCTATGGTCAGAGCTGTCTCGCTGCAATACAGATCTGATCATTTTGCTCCTCCCGATTTCAACCCCTGCGGCTTCAGGATGTCATTTCTGATAACATCACACCATGTGCTCTGGAACGACGAGCCTGTATCACACTGGACGTACAAAGGACCTTATGACTCTGTTTCCACGCATGCCATCTCTTGGGCCTAGAACATCCTTCTCCCCCCGCCCACCCTTTACCTGATAAGTTCTAATTAATCTTAAAGGTACAGTTCAGATGTCACTTCCTCATGCAGCCTTCCTCACCTGACCCAGGAGGAGTCAGTTGGTCCCTCCTCCTGGCTGTCACGGCCCTTGTTCCCCTCTCTGTTCTAGACATAAACAAGACTGTCCATCTTCTTGGGCAGCCTGGACACTGGAAGCTCCTGAAAGCCAAAACCAACTTCAAAAGGCTCAAAAATCCAACAGCGGTGTTCAGCACTTAACAGACAAGTAAAGAAGGCTTGTTGAAGAAATGCATGGCTAGGTGTGCCCCGGGGACTGATTCAGGGTACGGGTGTATCTACACACTTCCTTCTGCAGACCCAGAGCGTCCAGGTAAAAGCGGATAATCCAGAGGTGCACACATGCATTTGGGTGACTGCACATACAATGATGCTGAGTCTCGAAAACACAGGTGAGGCCAGCAAATTCTTTGGGCTGAGGACTCCTTCCCTCTTCACACTGTTTTTCTTCTTCTAAAAAACATTTTATTTTTAACTTGAAAAATGCATAAAAGGGTACATTGGAAAGAAAAATCATCACAATCTCACACTTGATATGGGAAGTAAAAAGTGACTATTTTTGCCTTTTCAGTCCCTCTAATTTCACCCCAAGAGATAACCGCTGATAATAGTTTGGAGCATATCCTTCTAGTTATTTTTCTGAGACGATATGACTGTGTAGACATGTACACTTTTTAAAAACAAAATGTGATTATGCTATATATATTGTTCTGCAAATAGCTTTTCTCCCTTAAAAATATATCATTTCAGGGCGTCTGGATGGCTCAGTTAAGTGACTGACTCGGTTTTAACTCAGGTCATGATCTCAGGATCTTAAGATCCAGCCCCACATCAGGCTCCATGCGGAGCACGGAGCACGGAGTCTGCATGAGATTCTCTCTCCCTCTCCCTCTGCCACACCCCATGCTGGCACTCCCTCTTTCTCTAAGTAAAATACATAAAATCTTTTTAAAAAATGTATATATATACATATATATGTATATATATATATGTATATATATATATATATATCACTTCCCCAGGTGGTATATGTGCTACAGTTCTTCTTCATTCTTTTTCTTTTTTTAAAAAGATTATTTATTTCTTTATGAGACAGAGAGAGAAAGAGCATGCTCTTGAGTGGGGGGAGAGGCAGAGGGAGAGGGAGAGAGAAATCCTCAAGCAGACCCCCTGCTGAGTGTGGAGCCTGATGTGGGATGTGGGGCACCATCCTTGGACCCTGAGATTGTGACATGAGTCAAAATCAAGAGTTGGATGCTTAACCAATTGACCCACCCAGATGCCCCATCATTCTTTTTCCCAGTTCCATAACATTTCCATCATCTGGATGTACTGTTCTGCTCTTGCAATACTACAAACTTTTGCAATGTAAAATAACATATTCATGACTAATGCTAATAAATTATTTTGAAGGAACTGCACCCCCAATAAAGAACCACGGGCCTAAACTCTTAACTAAGTAAAGAAACGAAATCAAACTGCATTGTCACTTGCAAAAAAATGCCTTGCAACTGAAAATAAAGCCTTGTCCCCCTCCCCCACCCCCACCCTGGACTTTTGTTTAAGCCTGTGTGGAGATCATGATGATGTTTTTCCACTCATCAACTAAGTTTACCAAAGCTTGGAATAAGAAATGCTCTTCCTCAGAGAGTCTGTTAAAGAGGAGGTCAGCCGCATGCACCCCAGTCCTCTCTTCCAGCCTCCTTTCACTCATTCTCGGCTTAAAAACTAAGTGTAATTCTGTCTTCAATGCACTATAGAAAAGGTCACTCCAATGCATTTGAAAAGATTTGGTGGGTGGCATTCTGCATTGTTTGGGAATTTTTGAGTTAGGAGTTCCTGGCATAGGCAAATACTACCAGTAAATTACCAAACAAGCAAAAAGTGCTCAGAATCATTTACCTCCAGGTATATTTGTTTATAAACAGTTAAAATCAGTAGAACTATTGAACACGACAATAAAGTTTGGTGGGATAAAGAAGTCCTTGCTTCCTATAAAAAATAACAAAAGCTCAGTGTACCACAGCAATATGTTTTTCTTAACACAATTCCTAGAATTTTATTGTTTATGATAAGAATATACTACTCTCAGTTCATTTATGAAGTCAGCTAACCAGTGGCCATGAGAAAAATAGTAGCATACACAATTTCAAGACTGAATTGTGTTTGTTGATGATATGTGGGTGTTACTGAATATCAGAGACCAAAAACATACAGTTGAGCTAGGAAATATCAGTGGAATTTGGATTTCATGGTTGAGCCTAAAGGATCTTTCACAGCAGTCTCTTCCTCCTGCCTTGGTGATCTCCTTAAACTACGCGAAAATTTAAGCAACATGCATTTGATGAGGAGTAGTCTGAAAAATGAAGTGATTACAAGTTAGACTCTCCATCAGAAAGAAGACTGTGTGGGTCACCCCGGGTGGCTCAGTCGGTTGAGCGTCTGTCTTTGGCTTGGGTCATGATTGCATCAGGCTCTCGTTCAGGGGGGAGCCTGCTTCTCCTTCTCCCTCTGCCTGCTGCTGTGCCTACTTGTGATCTCTCTCTCTCTGTGTCAAATCAAATAAATAAATAAAATCTTAAAAAAAAAAAAAAGAAAGAAGACTGTGCAGGGACAGGTTGTCTTTAAGACATCATGTGATGAATTGAGATCTTTCCTGATCCCAAGAGTGTACCTATTTATTTAGAGTTTACTTAGAACTAGAAGGATTCCTGGGGGTCACCTGGTCCTATTCCAATGCCTGGCTTTACAAATGGAAAATGTGGGGGCCAGGGTGGTAGACTGAGCAAGTTGCTTGGTGGCTCAGAGATAGAAATGAGGCTTGATGTGAGTTCTCCTGAGGCAGGTTCATCAGAGTGCAGAATCTGAACTTGGCAGAGAAAGTGGAAGTGTAGGGGACCACAAAGAGGAAGAGTTCTAAAATCTGAGTACACACTAGGCCTAAGTCCTTGGCTGAAATATGCGAGATGTTCTTCTAACACTTGAGTGCAAGGGCGCTAGGCACTGCTGTACCTCGTGCGTGCTGTCACTCATTTACTAGCTCACCTTGTGGATGGGGTGGGAAGCAGCCCAATCTGCAGCTCTGTCAGCTCCTGTCAGGTCCCTCCAGCTTCTCTAACTCCTGGTCCAAGCTTATCGTGAGATGCAGAAGCAGCAAACAGGCATAAACTGACCAATGAGCTCCCATAATTACACAGTCAGATCTCTTAGATAAATTGCATATTATCATTCCTAGTGGTTCTTATGGTTGTTTTTTAAATCACACCCTGACTGATACACCATTCAAAAGGAGGGAATAAGAAAGCTGGAATGACTATATTAATGTTAGATGAAATAAACTGTAAGTCAAAGAGAATCACTAGAGACCAGGACGGATAATTCATTATGGCAACAGGGTTATTACTACAGGATGAAACAACAATTATAAATGTGGGCTCATATCATAACAGAGTTATGAAATACACAAAACAAAATGGCAGAACTAAAAGGAGAAATGAACTACTCCACAATTATAGTTGGAGATTTCCGTACTCCCATTTAAGTATCAATTAAAAAAAAAACCCAAAACAGTAAAGATATGAAAGACTTCACTAATACTATTAACCAACTGGATCTAGTTGACATTTATTCCATCTAATATGAGTGGAATGTACATTTTTTTTCAAGGACACATGGAACACTTACTAAGATAAACCATACATTGGGCCATAAAACGTCTCAATAAAGATTATTAAAGATTGAAACAGTACATATTATGTTTTGTTTTGTATTACGTATCACAACAGAATTAAATTAGCAATCAACAGGAGAATGATCTCTGGAATATCTCCCAAATATTTAGAAATTAAACAAACACTTCCAAATAACCTACGGGTCTAGGAAACAATTTCAAGAGAAATGAGAAAATATTTTCAACAGAATAAAAATGAAAACACAACTTTTAAAATTAGTGAGATGCAGTTAAGTCAGTGCTTAAAGGAAAATAAACACCTTTAAATGCTTATGTTAGAAAAGCAAAATGTTCTCAAATCAGTAATCTAAATTTCCACTTTTAAAAAGCTAGAAACAGATGAGCAAATTAAACCCAAAGTGAGTAGAAAGTGGGAAATAATGAAGAGTGGAAATCGATGAAACTGAAAACAAAAAACAAGACAAAACAATTAAAACCAAAAGTTTGTTTTTTGAAAATATCAATAAATTTAATAAGCTTCTACCTAGACTGATCAAGAAAGGAGAAGACAAAATGTACTGATACCATGGTGAGTGAGACAAGAGGCATCACTAAAGATTCTATAGGTTTTAAGAAAACAATAAGGAATTATTATGAACGACTTTACCCCAATGAATGTGACAACTTAGATGAAATGTACAAATTCCTTGAAAGACAGATTACCAAAATGAACTCAAGAAGAAATCAAAACATGAAAAAAAAAATTAAATTCTTGATTGAAATCAGTCCTGCAAATAAGATTCTAGACATTCATGACTTTACTGGTAAAGTCTACCAAAGATTTAAGGAAGAAATAATACCAATCCTACAGAAAGTCTTTCTACAAATACAGGAAGATGGAACACTTCCAAGTTATTTTATGAGGGCAGAATTACCCCGATATCAATGCCAGACTAAAACATCAGAGGAAAGAAAGAACATATGAGCCAATATCAGGAATGAACATATAAGCAAAAATCCTTAATTTGTTAAGAAAACGAAACGTTGGTTTATTATTAGAAAATTAGTCACTATGAATCATGGTATTAATGGAATAAGAAGACCATATGACCATCTCAATTGAGGCAGAAAAAGCATTTGATAAAATTTGATTCCTGAAAACTCTGAAACCAGCAAGACAATAAAACTTCCCCAAACCGATAAAGAGAATTTAGGAAAAACCTACAGCTAATATCATACTTAATGATAAAATAGTGAACACCTCCCTCTGAGATCAGGAGTGGTCAAAGGATGTCCATTCTTACTATTTCTATTCAAAATTATCCTGGAAATCCAAGCAAGTGCAGTCAGGTACACACACGTGTGTGCGTGCGTGCAGACACCCCCCCCCCCCACACACAAGTATACAGATTGGAAAGGAAAAAGTAAAACCATTTTAACACTCAGAATACATGATTGTGTATATAGAAAATGATTCCTAAGGAATCTCCAAAAAGATCCCAGGACTAATCAGTGATTTTAGTAAGATCCCAAAATAAAAGGTCAGTATAAGAGTCAATGACATTTGTATTTACTAGCAATGAACAATTAGAAAATGAAATTTTAAAATATCATTTGCAGTAGTATAAAAATTATAAAGTATTTAGGGATAAATTAAATCAAACATGTGCAAGACCTGTACATTACAAAATACTGATGAGATAAATCTACAAACACAAAGAAAAGGCAAGATATAATATGTGCATGGATTGGAAGATTTAATATTGTGAGGAAGTCAGTGTTCCCCAAATTGATCAATAAGCTCAACAAAATTTTGATCAAACTCCTAGCAGGTTCTTTTTTGTAGAAACTGACAAGCTGATTCCCAAGTCTATATGGAAATTCAAAGGACCTAGAATAGCCAAAATGATATTAATAAAAATTGGAGGATAAACACTACCTGATCTCTTTAGTATAAGGTCGTAGTAATCAAGACAGTATGGTATTGGCATAAGGGTAGACAGACAGACCAAGACTCTTATTTATATGGTTAATTGTTTTTGCATAAAGGGAACAAGGTAATTCAATGTGAACTTTTGTTCCTTTCAATACCTGGTGTTGGAACAACTGGATTGTCCTATAGAAAAAACTAACCTCAGCCCTTCTCTCTTACCATATATGAAAATTAATGTAAAATAGGCCATAGACTTAACTGGCCTTAAAACTATAAAACTTCTGTAAGTTAACATTAGAGGAAAAACTTTGTGAACTTTGGTAGAAAAAAAAAGATTTCTTAAAAAGGAAAAAGGAAACCCAAATGAAAGAAAGAAACCCTTCTGCTCTTCATCAAAATTAAGAAAATGGAAAGGTAAGCCACGGCCTGGGAAGACATATTTGTAAAACATATATCTGTCAAGGGTGTGGTGTTCAGAATACATGAAGAACTCTTCCAACTCAATAAATAAAAAAATAAAAAGACAAACCAATTTACTTTAAAAGAGAGCAAAAGATCTGAACAGACATGTCACCAAAGGAGACTTTCAGGTGGCCAACAGGCAAATGGAAAGATGCTCAGGGAAGCAAGTGAAAACCAAAACGAGATACCACTTATCAACCATTTGAATGGCTAAACAACACCTGACCATACCAAGGATTAGAAAGGACACAGAGCAAAGGGAACTTTCATGTATCACTGGCAAAAGTAGAAAACGGTGTAGCCACTTTGGAAAACAGGCAGTTTCACTGAGGTTGAACATAGACTTGACAAATTATTCTAACACCTCTTCTGGATATCTACTCAAGAGAAATGACATATGTCTACACAATGACCTGTAGGTGAATGTTTGCAGCAGCATTATTCATGATAGCCCCAAACTAGAAACAACCCAAATGTCCATCATATAGTTAAATACATTGTGGTTTATTCATTCGATGGAGTATTACTCCGGATGAGAAGGAAGCAGCTACTGATATACAAAACAACACGGACAAATCTCAAACACACGCTAAACAAAAGAAGCCAGACGCAGAAGACTACAGGCTGCACGGTCCTAGGGGGATGGGCTGCAGCAGAGCCCAGGGAACGTCTGGAGGGATGAAATGTTCTGTGTCGTGATGGTGGTGGAGTTTATGTGACTGTGTACATTTGCCCAAACTCATCCAACTGTGCATTTTACATGAGCGAATTTTCCTGTATGTAAGTCATACTCCCTAAATGTGTCCAGAAAAAGCAAGAATAACTTCTGTACCAATAGAAACTTTAAGCAAGATATTTGCAAAAACTGACATGCTCTCCTCCCTTGTACATACACAGTCTATCACTTGGGAAGTGATCAGCTGATTCTTGCTTAAGATGAGAGACACTCGTCAGAGTTGATTAATCCTGATGTTCTGTGGGGTCTCAGGGGGCTTTTATTGCAGACCGCCCACAGCCCTGTGCAGCCGTGGTGGCTCTCTTTTCCCTCTCTCCTCCGATTGCTGCAAACCTCTGAGACCTTGGCTTAGAATGAGTTGTACACCTGCATCCCTTCCCTCTTGTCTAGAATACCTGCAGGCAGGACCAACCAATGAGACTATTTTCTTTTAGCAGCTTACCAAGGGGCATTTGAACTTCCCCAGTACTTGATTTCACTGCCAAGTCCTCTTTGTCTGCTCAAATCCCTAATGCTTCCATTTCCACTTACTCCTTTTCTTTTCTTCCCTGAAAGGCAACGAAGCACAGCTCATAACCATCTTCTGTAAAATAACCTTTCATACCCTTGAGGAGAATCATTCAATCATACTCCATCCTTGCACACTGAGACAAGTGTTCCTAATGGTCTGTGCCTCTCGTGTTCCCTGTATCTCCCCAGAGAAGGGCCTCCTGGGCCTCTGGTTGAGAGCACGCTGGGAGAAAAGGCACTGTCTTCCAGGAGCCTAGGATCTTGTGCTCCAGGAAGTAGGGAGTAGGTTCTGCTACTCATTCATTGTGTGACTTTGCAGCAAGTGACCTCTCTGAGGTTCGGTCTCCTCATCTGATTATTGGCTGTCATAATATCTATGAAAAGCGCCAACCAAGAGCAGATGGTCACTGATTCACCCCCCTTCACCCTCGCTCTCCAATCCAGAAACCTGTTAACTTCCCTTGTCCCTTGGAAAGTACTATGACTGAGCTCTACTTATCTAGGTGATTAAGATATTGCTTAGACACTGTATTTTTGAAAATTAATGAAGCATGGTAATAATACCTAGTATTGATATAGTCTTTTATTCTGTTATCTTAATTATGCTTTATGAAGCTACTATAAAACTGTTTAGTAAGATTACTGTGAATTAATTAATATTTATTATACTCTTGGAAGCAAAGTAGAGCCTTTACATTAATCAGGTACAGGGGATGAAAGAACATTCTTCCTGAATTTGCGGGTTCCGGTGCCATGGATGCTGTTGATCTGCAGCTAAATTAACCCTCCACTTTCAGCCAGCACTGCTGAAATCTGCAGGGACCCCCTGTAGGAGAGCTGGCGTGAACTAAGAACTGAGAAGAAAGAAGTCATTGAGGACTCTAGCCCATTGCAAAGGACAGGGCTCCAGAGAATGCCTGTACAAGGACCAGAGCTGTCCTTTTTCTTTTTTGTCCCCTTACTTGGCTTTCCTTTTTGTCACCAACTGTCTGATTGGTGGTCTGTCATCAGCATATACGTGTTCTTTCAGGGGAAGGGAGTGGAGGGGGCCTCAGGGGCAGGGAGGGAGGGAAAGAGGGCAAGCACTGGGCCAAATGCAGCTCCTGACTTATTGAACAAACTCTGATTTTATACTGCAGCCATATTTCGTTTGCCTGGTTGCGTTTTTTTTTAACATGTGGGCTGGTGGTTTCCCCAATTTGGTGACTTAATAAGTGACTAGAAATATTTGGTGTCAGTACATGCTTTAATTCCTAGATGCCTTGGATAAAGCATGAACATGCTTTACATACAGCCTCCTTCCTGCTTATTATCATCACAGATTTTCTGTTCAAGTTTATTTCCGCATTGGTTCACATTTAATTGTCTAATGGAATATCTTGACCAATTGAGAGAAAGAGAGATTGGTTTTCCTACAACTGAAAGTTTACCCTGGGCCCAGAATAGACACGTGTGGGTGTGTGTGTGTACTCATGGGCACACGTAAATCATAGAGAAATATTTACATAGAACCATATGTACAAACCATATTTGTAGGATTTGTTTAGGTGTTGGAATTTACCTACAGCATGGCATTGGGAAAGGCATACAACATTTAGTAGAACAGTCCCAAAAGCAAATCCCGGCTCTAGCACCTCACTGGCTGTGAGGCATCGGGTAGTGAATGTGGGCGCTCGCTGCCTCAGTTTCCCCACCTTTAAAGCGAGGACAATAACACAACAATAATAATCGCAGCCGTCCCACCAAAATTTCTTATTATATTTTCCAGGCACACAAACCAGGCATTTGAAAGTGTTTTGTAAACTGTGAAATTCTGCCCGAGGGTAGTTATTGCTTCTAGATTTTAGGGGATTTGGATATCCAGATTCTCAGACTGACATTGAATTTGGTACAACCTGAATACAAAATTTCTCTAATGATTTAAAAAAAAACAGACATCCCATACTTTTCCATGGGTTTCCACCTCATACCCATTAGAATGGCTACTATAAAACTAAAAAAAACAACAACAAAAACCATCCTAGAAAACTACAAGAATTGGTGAGAATGTGGACAAATCAGAACCCTTGTGCATCGGCTGGCAGGAATATAAAATGGTGCAGCCACTAGAGAAAACAGTATAGGGGTTTAAAAAAAAATTAAACATAGCATTACCATAGGATCCCGCGATTCCAATTCTGGGTATTTACTCAAAGGAATTGAAAGCAAGGACTTGAACAGATATTTGTAAACCAAGGATCTTAGCAGCAGTATTCACAATGGCAGAAATGTGGAAACAACCCGTGTCCATCGGTGAATCAATGGGTAAACAAAATGTTACCTGTCCATGTGATGGAATATTATTCAGCCTTAGGAAGGAAAGAAATTCTGACACCAGCTACAATGTGAAAGAAACTTGAGGATATTTTGCTAAGTGAAATAAGGAGACGCAAAAGGACAAAGATTGTGATTTCACTTTTTCATCAAGACGGATAGTAGACAGAGGCCACCAGGAACCGGGGAAGAGGAATACAGGGTGATTTAGTGGGTACAGAGTTTCGGCTGGGGAGAATGCAAAGGTTCTGGAAATGGATAATGTACCACAATGTGAATGTACTTAGTGCCACTGAACTGTACGATTAAAATTGGTTAAAAAGGTTAATTTTGCATTATGAGTATTTTATCACAGTAGAAAGAAATTTCCATGCTTCCCCCCCACCCCCATCTACCACTTTGATTTAACTAGTAGTCTTTTAGATATCAAATTTCAGTTACCCAGCTCAAGCTGGTTGACAAAGAACTTCCTGGAGCGTGACCTTGGCTTCTAACCCCATCCCCCAGGAAGGTGTGAAATGCTTTCGCTCAGCTGTGGTAGCTCTTCTTTTAAAGCATAACCATGGTTTCAAGTTTGCTGATATACGTATATACACCCCATTACTTAGTGTTTTCTGTACCTATTGCACACCTTTTTTAAAGGGGTTCATTTTGTTTTTGCGTTGGTGGGTTTGGTTTTGTTGGGGCGGTGGCAACTTTTGTTTTGTTTTGTTTTGTTTTGTGTGTCCCCCAAGCTTCGCTTCCTCGCACAGCCTGAGCCCACACTTTGCACTTCTTGTCATGCCTTCGCGTCGTTCCCTGTACTGACTTGTACTGACTGCCGGCGCCTCTCAGCTCATTTATCATGCATCAGTGAAAACGCAACCCTTCACCTGCACCTTCAGTGCAGACAACCTCAGACCTGTCTGTTTTCCTTCCAAGGCACTTCTAACTTTGAACTCAGCGGCCGTCCCATGTCTGGGTTTTTTACCCTCCTCTCCTCTCCCACGACGGAAGGCTCTGTCTGCCGCAATCAAGACCTCTTCCGTGATATTCCACCAATAGATCCCTATCTGCCTTCGGTGACAGCATTTTCTCATTCCTGGGGACACTTCCCTCCATTTCTGCATTTGGCAAGGACTCAGTGCTCTCCTAACGCCGCTCACTCGGGGGGGGGGGGGCACCTGCTACCTGTGTTCAGAGCCTCTCGGCTCCTTCCC
This sequence comes from Ursus maritimus, assembly GCF_017311325.1. Lineage (NCBI taxonomy): Eukaryota > Metazoa > Chordata > Mammalia > Carnivora > Ursidae > Ursus > Ursus maritimus. The sequence goes on along the minus strand of NW_024426885.1, from coordinate 6,877,174 downwards.
TTGCCAAGATGTATCTCAGCCTTGCATTCCACCTGTTTCTCTAGGTCATTGTCATCTCCCCTTTTGGTGCTGACCCTTTGCATAAAATTTCTAAATAGGAAATTGGAAGTTTGAGAATGTTTTCTATGTTCTTCTTTTGCAAATGACTTGGTAGCATGCAGACCATCTGACTCCAAAGAAAATCTCTGAATTTTATGATGGTTTTACTCCATTGTGGGCTAAATTCACCGTCTTTTCAACACCTTGGCATTTAATCATGGTAGCCTTACTGTCCCGTGAGATGAACTCAGTCTCCGCCTTACCTTATTGGCCCTAGTCTCCAGCAGGCTTCATGGGACAGAGGGTTTGAACGTGGCCCTGGGCAGGGGATAGCTCAGCACAGCAGTTCAAAACGTGGCTGCGAGCCAGATGTGGGAGTTTGGACCCTACATCCACTACTTGCTGGGTATTTGTTAGCTCTGTGAACTCGGGCAGGTAACTCAAATTTGTGAGCCTCTGTTTCCTTGTCTGTACCATGAAAGGTCTTTACAGTATCTCACTTGCTGTAGGAATTGATGAGCTCTCATGTGTGAGTGCTTGGTACCATGGCCCCTACCACAGCTGGCGATCATTCGATGTCTGGACTGCACGTTCCCTCTCGGGGCAGGACCTTGCCTCCCCCACTGAATCCCTGGGCCTGCACCCCACCTGGCTGGCACAAAGCCAAGCACGGATGGAGGCAGGTAGGAGGATTAAGACAAGTGAAGCTCTATGGCTCCATGCTCGCCCAGAAGACCCCAGCATGAGCGCCTAGAGCCTTCTCTAATGGCACCCTTCTTCCGGGTCGGCCGGGCCTCTCACGCCTGTGCCCACAGTGGAAACGCATACGCTCTTCCCTTCCAGCCTCCTCCCTTCAGTTCTGGCATGCCCCTCATCTTCAGAGATCCTCACCTTTCTTCCACACTTGGATGGCCTCATCCTTTTCTACAGTTTCATCCAGCGAAAGCTTGCCTCGTCCTGCCCAATCCCCACTCCAGGCCAGGCTCCCCTGTGGCTTACCTCTTTTTTCGCCTTTCCTTCGTCCCTCCCCAAGAAAGGAAATCTGTGGTCTGCCTTTTCTTTTCTTTCTTCTTTTCTTCCTTCCTCCCTCTCTTCCTCCCTTCCTACCTTCCTTCCTTCTTCTTTCTCTCCTTCTTTCTTTCTCTCCCTGCCTTCCTTCTTTCCTTCCTTCCTTCCTTCTTTCCTTTTTTTTTTTTAAAGTAGTGCTTGCCTTTGCTTGCATTGTTTGAGAATCACGTCAGCCTTTATAATGAAAGTCCTGTGCCTTGCACTATTGTAATCTGATTTTAATAACACAGGGGCTTCCGGTCTTGGAGGAAAGCCTTTCCCACTTTAACATGTCTCAGCCACCACCCTTCCTATTAAAGTCAGAGCAGAGCACAGGCTCTGGTGCTGGGCAGCCTAGGTTTGAATCCAGCTCTCCTACTCTCCAGCTGTGTAACCTTGGGCAAGTTACCTAGCCTGTCTGTGTCTCGTCTGTACAGCAGGGGTCATAACAGCTTCTACATCTCATGGAGTCGTTGCGAGCATTGAACGAGATAATGCCTGTAAAATGCTTCACGTGTGGAGTGTCGTAATGTTCCCAGTATTTTTATTAGACTCCTATCACTGGTAGCCAGTCTTTCCATGTTTTCTCATTTCTGCTTTTCTCTCAGGCCGAGTCACCCAGAAACTGCAAGGAGAAGTTGGGCTGGGCGGAGCTCACTTCCAGTTCCTGCCCTGGTCTGCACCCATGTTCCTCTTGCCACTCTGCCTGTTTGCTCCCTCGGGCGCTCCTACCGGTGCCAGAAGCACTGGGTGGAGGAGAGTCTGAAGACGCTTCTCTGGGCATCGCTGGTAGGTGAAGCAACTGGTCTTAAACCTGTACTTCCTGCTTTTGGGCCTCCAACAATGATCACCTTCAGTCACCTGACAAACCCTGGGAGCCAACCACAGGGCCAGGTGACACAGAGATGCTTCCCAGAACCCTGGGAGAATGGGGTGGTGACAAATACATAGAGCCCCAAAAATCCCTCAAGAGGGACAGCGCCTGGGGCAGGTGTGTGCCCGCTGGGCCGGGTGAGGTGGGGGTGGAGGCAGCAGAGGCCCTGAGGAAGTGGTGCGAGGGCCACACTTGGAATGAGGGGGCGCAGGTAAGGGCATTCCAGGCAGAGGGGACAACGTCGACTAAGGAATAGAGGCAAAAATGATCTGATGCAAGGGAAGCCTGGAACCAGATGGAGTTGACTGTTACTGGATGTGAAGGCGAGAATGTGTGGCTCAACAGAAGTAGATCAGAACACTGGCTCAAGGGTTGATAAACTCCCCCTGAGAGTATAGCTCAATCCTCAGCCACAGGCTGGCTCCCTACGCCATCCCCCTCCCAAGTAAACTTACTTCCCCAAACTGCTGGCCTCTTCCTCAGGGGCAGAGCCTGCCTAGGCATCAACCACACAGGTGAGCAGAATTGGTTTGAGTAGGAGACAGAACCAGAGGGGGACTCTCTCCGCTCCCCAGTCCCCCTCTCTGCTTCCCCACTGCCCACTGCCCAGAAGTGACTGCTGTTGGGGAACTTGTAGAGGGGAGAAGTGGGCCCCTAAAATGATGTGACCCACCAAAACCTGCTGGGCTCCGCTCTGTCCTCCCCGGGTGCAAAGGGAGCCCAGGGTTTTCCCCTCTGTACAAACTCTTTCTACAGCGGGAATCTCTGACTGCTCCTGCCAACCCCGAATCTTGGCTGCCAAGGCCCGCTGTGTCTCAGGTGTAGGTATGCATGTGTAGTGCTCCCGGGACTCACTTATGAGTCAGAACTCTGTAAAGAAAGCCAAAGGATGCACTGAAATATCTTGAAGGCACCTAAGACTCACGATCCTTCTCTATAACCAGGTGTTCTCTCAGTGTTGCCTTTTATAGCAAATGTTGTGCCAGCCAAGCACGTGGGAGTCACTCTTAACATTTCCTGCCCCCCCACCTCCACTACCAAGCCCCGCCCATCTTACCTCCTAAATGTCTTCAGTCCATGTGCATCTTCCCCTCTTCCTACCACCCTCCAAGTCCCAGCCACCACTACGTCTTTCCTGGACTCCTAAGAAAGCTCCTAACCGGGCCATCCACCTCTCATCTTGAACTCTGCCAATCCATAACCCAGCCCAAGGCCAGGGTGATTGTTTTCCAACAAGAAATCTGGTCATGTCTCCAGCACTCATTCCCTTCTCCGGCTTCTGTCTGCTCCCAGGACAAAGACTCAAGTTCTCACCGCGACCAATCGTGTTGTGTGATGCCAGTCTCCTGGTTCCACCCGCCCCCGTACTGTCTTCCTCTGTCCACCCCCCCCGCTCCGCCCCCAGTCCTCCCGGGCCTTTGCACATCTTTTACTGGGAGATTCTGCACCTCCATGTTCACCCCAGTGCATCCTTCAGAACTGCGCTATCCCAGCATTTCCGCAGGGAAGCCCCCCCTCGCACTCACAGTGGCCTTGGGTACCTGGTTGGTCACATGTTCTCAGGGCCCACTGTCCCTGTTGAGCCCGTACCATGCTGTGTCACACCTTGGTCTCTGCAACTGTTGCCATCATTCTGTCTCTGCCACCAGCTCAGAGTTTCCCTGAGGAATGTTTTCGCTCACTCTGGTCCCTCCAGGGTCTAGGACAATAGTAGAAACACAATATAAATTAATGAATTCCTCATTATTAATTTAGAGGCCATCAAGCAAAGACCCACCAGTGGGCTCCTTAAGTGTGGAATTTAATGCCAAATTCCTATGTAATTTTAAACAGTTCTTTTACTAAAACTTGGGGAGAAACACCATAATGAGAGCCACACTGGGGGTACGTTTTACATACATGTGCACATGGGGAGATGTAAAATGACATTTTCTGCCCCAATTCCCAGACTATTAATATTAACCCAAGGTTAAAACAAAAAGCCCCTTCTTCCATGAGTGGCACTGAACTAGGAGGCAGTGCGTGAGGGTGTGGTGTCCCCTCTGAGCTTCTTGTGACTGTGGAAGACGAGAAGAAAACTTCTCAAAGCAGGCAAGAGTGAAACAGAAATGTGTTTGCAGCAACTGCTCTGACAAATTCATCTGCGGTTCTAAGACGGTGAGGTACAGACACGGAATCGGTCGTATCGATCATTAAGGTGTTAACGAGAAAACATCATACCCGTATCACCTGAAAGCTGCAATGGAAAGCGTCACTGTATCAGTGGAAGAGGCGAGAAATGGAGTAATCAACATCAACAAAATCTATTGTCCCCAGGTTGCAAAATTGAGGGATTATTTCTACTGCAAGTCAGAATGAAACCTGTTTACATTTGTCAGCAAAATGATCACATTTTACACCATTAACATTTGGCAAGACAGAGCACCCTCCATTAGCTAATCTGCAGATGCCCCAACCACGGATTCAGGAAAACAAAGAGCAGCACGATGCTGACTCGTCCCCACTGAGCCAAAACGATGAGCTAATGCTGCATCTGGATTACAACTCAGGTAAGACAGCGGCACGGTGGGGAAATGGAATGGTTCATTAAAACAATTCAGGATCTGGTGACTGCTGGGAAAAATGTCACCAGGATGCATTAAATGTCAGGAGGAACTCAGGCGGGGACCACTGGCACATTAAGATATGCATGGGGTAGCCATAAAAGACTCAGGACATAGCAGTAAATAAAATAAACACCTCTTATTAACTTACATCTCAAGGATGGTGAGCGGGCGCCATGTATTGGGCTCCAATGTCCTCTTCTGAGCACCCAGTGCTGAATGCTGGGTCCTGGGACCCCTCCTTATTTCCCAGCCTGGCTTTTTCTTGGGGATGGCCACTCAAAATGTCTTTGAGTTTCAGTCCATCTTGGTGGAATCTAGCAGATGGCTTTCCCAGCTGTCCTTCTAGACTCAAAATTCACCAGATGTCTGGGAACTAAGGTCTGGTTCACAGGTACCACCTACCCCTTGGCTGTTGGATAGTCTCTCCAGGGAGAGAAGCCCTCATAAGATGTTACAAAACAAAACTTGTGGCATGAGGCTGGATGTAGCCGAACAGTGAACAGTGAAACCCCACACGTAGAGGGTGTTCCCAATGACTTGGGGGAAATTATCCAATAGATCCATGAATGGTACCAAGACTGAATGCTAGCCATCAGTCCCCTAGTCTTCCTGGATAAATGGATTTCTTGAGCCTTATAAATATGAATCTAAGAAAATATTTTGAAATATAAACACCATAAGACTTATTAAGAGAGAACCATACTTCGGAATTGGTGCTGACACATAGTGGGTGCTCAAGACTTTATTGAATGAATGAATGAATGAATGAATGAATCTTGACTCCAAGAACAGACATGTTACCATGGAGTCAAGTAAAGCATTCCATCTTAATACTCAAACTGTCCTTCTTTGCAGAAATATGACAAAAGCCAATCCACACGAAGCAAATAGATGCAAGGCTCTGGGGGCAGAGCTGTCGCAAGCATTTGTTTTGTGCATGAAGATTAGTAGTTGTGGACACTGAGATTCGTCGGTGTAATGACTCTTCGTCAACAAACACCGCCATTTCATATGCACCAGTGGAACAGTTTCCAATTGCTATGACTGGGCCAAAATCCAGTTGGAGTCTTCTAGCCCAGAAGACTACTCTAACGTACTTTCCCAGTGTGGCCCCTAGTACTAGGGATAAAACGCCAGATTGACCTGAGCTCCAGCCAGTGGCAACACTAATTTTCTATTTGTACGGCACTTTGAAAAAGCACTTCTATCCTCTATTTTGTTTCCACACAAAGTATCTCTGGGAGGAGAGTGGGACAGACCTTGTCCTCTCTTGTGAAGATGGAAATCCAATACTCTAGGAAGTTCCACAGCTTGGCCTGGGAGGCCTTGGGGGGCACGGGGGAGGTGGGCAGAAGACCCCACTCTTCCTCTTGGCTCTGGCTGAACCTAGCAGGAGACCCAGTTCCCAGCTGGAACTGTCCCACCAGGACACCAAATTCTTCCCACTTTTGACCACTTGTCCAAATATTCTCTCTGCCTAGAAAATCAGCCTTCTCCCCACCCCATCCCCATATTCTGCAGGTAGAGAACATCACATCTCAGCTTAAGCAAACTTTTCAGAGAGGGACCCCATTCAAATTTGTCCTACTCTTCCTGTTCTTCTCAAGCCTTAGAGAACTTTGCAATGACATATTTATCTCTGTGTATGTTTATTAAGGTCAGCCTACCTCAGTAGCCCTGAGCTGCATGTGGGACAGAGACCCTTTCTGGTCTGTTCCCTGCTATAACCTACTTTGTTGTCGGCATCATATGCACTGTGTCTGTTATTAAGTTCCGTTTCTGGGCCCCAAACCCAGCCTTCTGTACTCCTCCTTCAGAGACGGGGGCTGAGTCTCTGCAAACATAAATCTCCTCTGCCAGCTGCTCCCAGTAGGGTGCGGAGAGGCAGCCTGGGCAGGCGGCAGGACCAGGGAGGAGGGATTTGCTACTTTCTTTTTGCTGGCTCTTCCTGCCAGAGTTTCCCTAGCAGTTTTCAGGGTTTTTTTCTTTCCATCTGCTCACTGTGATCCCCGTAAGCCCTCACTCCCCAACTCAGAGGCATAGGTCCCAGCTCTTCAGGGTATCCCTGCCAAGGGCATAGGTCATATAATATCTAATATGTTGTATAGTATATAGTGTATGTCATATGGTATATATTATATAATATTATATATAATTATGTATTATATAATAGTAAATGTAAACATATATAATATACAATATATAGTATGTACCATATGATGTACACTATATTATACATATATATGCTACATATATAATAATCGCAATGTTCCTCCAGTCCTGGCTAGGAGGTGGCTGCTTTTAACAGCTTCTGTTTATGTTCCCCTTTCGCTTCCGTTCTCCAGTGCTGGTTCGGACAGTTTCTCATACTAAATTCTCTCTGTTAAAATTACTGATGTCGCTTCTGTTTACTTGACTGGGTCCCTGCTGAGACAACTGCCCTAGTCATCATCATCACAGTTAGCATTTACTGAGTGTTTACGACCCACCAAACACTGTTCATAGACTTTTACATGGATCCACAGAGCTCTCCGATACCGTGAGGCGCACAGAAGTTTCCTAGAAACTTACAAACAGAAATGGAAAGACAGAGAGATGCAGTAAGTTGCCCAAGATTTCACAGCCAGTGAGAAGCTGAGCCAGCGTGCTTCTGGAGGAATGAATAAAGGATGAACGGCCCAGCCAAGGACTGCAGCCCTCCGTGTGGGCGAACGTCAGGGCACACCACTGTGCCGTGTTTGTCCTTGGGGCCACTTCCCCCGGCTCTCAGAGGCCTTTCCGTTTGCTTTGGTCTCCAGTCTAAATGTTTCCGGGCAGCGGATGTTCAGCTCATTCTTCGAGAGTGGCCTGAGCTGGACAAGGACACCGCCTTCCCTAAAGCTTATCTCGCTCCCTGTCTTCGCCTGCCCTGGTCGTCAAACCCCATGGGAAGCAGTGAGCACCAGCAGGCAGTAGAAGTGTTGCCGGGACGACCCCAGCTGGTACCTGCAGGGGTGTGGGTGCCCATCAGGTAAGCCCCTATGCTGCCCTGCCTTCTGTCTCAAAGCACCCTAAAGGGCCACCGGAGAAGGCAGAGTGCTTCCTGAGGACATGCTTTGGGGAATGAAGCTTCAGAGCGTCAGAGGATGCCTAACACGGAGAGGAGTTTCCCTTCTGGCGTGGTGGTTGTTATCAGCTTCCTTGCTGCACTCCGGCGGAGGGTGCTCGGAAATAGAAGAGGCTTTCTTCCACTCTGCAGGATAATTACTTCAATTTCCCTCACTCACATGGATGTTTAATTTTATAACATTGCTATTGGGCCCAGAAAAAATCCCCCCAGAGCCCATTATTAACATCCTGAAAATGGAAAGCATAATCTCAGAACAAATAGCTAAAATAATATTGTGCCAGGGTTTTATTTTTGCCTTGTGAAGAGGGAACTCTAAGCAGTTGTTCTCTCTCTTTTTTTCTTCGGGAGTTTGGTGTGCTAGAACAAAGTGCTTTAGAAACAAAGGAAACTGAACTGAAGGGGGCAGAAGGGGGTTGGCAGTGGAGACTGCATTTCCTTCCAGCCTTTGGGTCATTATCACACCCTTCAGAGAGGGAACCCAGCCCCCTGCACCTTGCCTACGTGCTCCCGTGTGGTGGTTGGGACTGTGGATCGTCCCCCATCCCTTTTGCCTCTTGCATCTGCAAGCTCAGAACTTGGCAACTCAGCCATCCCTGCAAATAATCAACTTGTTTAGTTCACGGCACTCCCAGCCACCACCAGGCTGAGCACTTCACCCACATTAGAGAATTTTCTGGACCTTTGGGCTGGCCCATGGTTTGGGATCCATTTCTTGACACCCAGACTGAGAATTTGGATCAGCCTTACCCCAGGGCCAGAGGCAGCCCAGTTTACACACCACCCTAAAGACAATGACAGTGACTTTCCTGTCACCAGAGTCCTCTGGCTCTCTGTACTGAATGGGTACCAACGGGCTTCACACGCATTGCTTCGTGGGTCACCACGGATTTGCTGTTGGGCTTCCCGGGCCTTAGTTTGCCCTAGGAGCACGTGGGTGCTCGGCGTCCTGTCCTGCAGCCTTAGCCCCTCCATGCAGGACCCAGGGGCTTGACGCATCACTGCTCTGCTGCAACCCCGGCTTGGCAGTCATCTCAAAATAATGCATTTATCAATTTACTGGTACAGGAAGCTCTCACTCCGAGACTTATTCAGAAACACGTCTTAAAACCATCATCCAGATATGTCATTTAAATTTTAAATAAATGCACTAAACAACGCAATGTGAGCAAGGCCATGATGTGGTGAGCTTAGGAGTTGTGCGGGGATCTTCTAAGGATGTAGAAGGCTGGGTGCAGAAGACTTTCCTTGGGAGTGGAGGCCAAGAGAAAGAGTTGGGCTGACCGTGTCACAGGACTAATGCAGATTCCCGTCATGATGGTGTCTTCCGTGCCATATACTAATATGTTAGATGCCGAGTTAAAAAGTCCCCTCCAGAGAAAGCCCCCTCCCTCCCCGCCAGCTGCCCCCTCCTCCCGCTCTCCCCTCCCCAAAGCCTCTTCCACGCACGCTTCAAGCTTTATTTCATCCACTTAATGCACTCTGCTCTGTGCTCAGGTACTTAAAATCTCCCATTACTATCACTCTGGCTCTTTTACGGCTTTTTTTATTTGCTCTATCATTTCACAGTCCAGTTGTTCTTTTCGGTCAGGTGGACTATAAAATACTCCGATAACAAGTTCACACTAGGAGCCGACGCCGGGCTCCATCCATAATGACCGCAGACTCTTCTATGACTAGTGTGTCCCAAATCAGCTCCTTCAAAAAGCTGCATGTTCCCCTCCTATCCAAAGAACGCGTTGGTTTTCCACACTCTTCTGTGAGCTGCTCTGAGGATATCTCCTTTCACGTGAACAATTTTTCTTTTCAATAACCAGGCCTTTTTCACCCTTGCATTTTAATTACCTCTCTTTCTCTAAAGGTATTCGAATCTATTGCTGGGCATTTAATATTTTTCTCTCCACACTGGCATTTGTAAATATGAAATCAAATCAGTGGTGTAGCTCGCTCTGTGGAATGTCTTCATTAGCATGCTACCTTTGTACCTTGACAGGCTCCGTACACAGGTGGGGAGGGACGGTGGCCAAGAGCATCGCCCCTGGGGTCCAATGGCCTGTGGCTCCACCTCACATCATCTGTTGGGTGACACGGAGCCTCTTTGAGCCTGTTTCCCATTCCATCTGTCAAATGGGAATAATAATAGCTCCTCCTGCCAGGATTATCCTGACGATAGAATGAGATGGCCCGTGTAAGCCCCTTGTACGTGTAGGTATTACTACCATGGGTCAGATTGAAGTGTTTCTCTCCCCCGGAGGCACATCTCATAGAACAGTCCTCGCTGATCCTCTTCTTGCCTCCATCTCAACCAGGAGTGGCCCAGCAAAACCCACCATTGCTGCTGCCTGGTCCAAGGCCAAACCTGCACCAGCCAAATGCGGCTGGTCCTTGATGGTCATCCCCCACATGAGGAAGTGTGGGCATTCACTCACTAATTCAGACCCCACATGACTTTTAGGCACGTGTCTCTTCATTTCATTAATCCAAATTTGCCGGAAGTTTATTTTCTAAAAAATCTCCGTGGTTCATAATATTAGTAGAAATCTGGGATCAACTAGACCAAATTTCAGAGTATTATTATTGCTATCTTTCTTTAACAATTTTTTAATTAAAGGAGCACCTGGGTGGCTCAGTCGGTTGGGCGTCTGCCTTCAGCTCAGGTCATAATCTCAGGGTCCTGGGATCAAGCCCCGTTTCGGGCTCCTAGGGAGCCTGCTTCTCCCGCTCCCTCTGCCCCTCCCTTCCCACTTATGTTCTCTCTCACTCGCTCTGCTCTCTCTCAAATAAATAAATAACCTTAAAAAAAATTATATACTAACTGTACACCAGGCTAAAGGCGAAGGTGAAGGGCAAGTACTCTTTACTTGTAAAACCTTGAAAGGTGGGTGTTATTTTCACCCATTCTACAGATAAGGAAATACTGAGGCCCAGAGAGACTGAAAGTCCTTGCAAGGTCACGAAGCTGGAAAGCAAGCAGCAAGATGGGATGCAGGCTTAAGCTTGCCTACAGCCTACTACCTCCTGAATCTGCCATGCAGGAGAGTTCTGCATCTCTCTCCAGCCCCGATCCCTCCTGGTTTCACTTGGGCTGGTCCCTCACTTCCCACAGCTGCCTGGAGTCCTGAGACCATGGGTCAGTATGTGCCAGAGGATCCGAGCAGAGCGTTAGAGAGACTGGAACACCAGCTCTGGGTATGAGGGGTGGAGTATTTATTATCTGCAATCATTCTTCACATCGAACTCCTGCCACACTGATTATCAGCTGGAACGTAATATGACTCTATCTAATGACAGCAGTACATTCATATCACATAAATCTCATTTTGCATAAAATTTGGGAAATCTTTCCTCTCAACTCATCCAACTAAAAATAATAACCTAAAAGGGAAATGATTCTCTCTTCCATCTTATTTTTCTCCCAGATATATAGTGTCCTTTCCCGACTAGAAAGCACCTTGAAAATAAATAATGAATGAATTTATCAGTAGGACGTGAAATCTACTTATTATCTCAGATAAGTATATTTACTTATAATGGACCCCCATCCATCTCCAAAAATTGTTTGAGGTGACTTACGGTAACAAATATACAGATGCCAAGATCATATGACAAGTAAAATGAAATGTAAAGACTGTTGATGTGGAGAGGAACATATGATATTCAGCCAGGTGAGAGACCCCCCAAAGTTTGAGGTCCGGTGGTGATGAATCATTACGGCATTGATCATTACACCTGCCATTTGCTAGCACATACTCTGTCCCAGTTGTTTTATATATGCTGTTTCACTGAAGCCCTCCAACCAGCTTGTAGCCTAGTGCCTCAACTTCCAAATGCTCTGACTGTGGGATTGGCTCACACAAGCTTCAGAAAATCCTCTGCACGCCCTGTCCCACATCCCAGAAACTCTCCCTTTCTAGACTCTACTTCTTGGACCACTTGTTCCTTCCTCTGCCTGTTCCTTGAGGCTAACCCATCCCCTGGGATCCCTTGTTTATCTTCTGCCCACTCCTCTGGCCTTGCCATTTTGGGGTCTGCCATACTTCCTGTTCTGGCCTGGTCCATGAAGCTACCATTGCCTCCTTTGGCCACAGAGCAGATCTGTCAAGCACTTCCCATCCTTCTTCTGAGCTATCCTAATTCTCAGCACCGAGACCACCCTCCCATTGGCCCCCATCACCCCGAATAGGCCTTGGTCTAGTCCTTAACCCACCAGCCAGCCATAGACTACTCTTATGGACTCCATGTGTCTCCCCCAAGCCCTCAATTCATATGTTGAAATACTAACCCCCTATGGGATGGTATTAGGAGGAGGGGCCTTTGGGAGGTGATTAGGTCAGGAGGGTAAAGCCCTCATGAATGGGATTAGTGCCCTTGCAAAAGAGACCCCAGAGAGATCTCTCACCCTCTCAGCCATGTGAAGATACAATGAGAAAATGGCAGCCTGAAAGTTGGAAGAGGGTCTCACCGGAACCCAACTGTGCTAGCACCCTGATCTTGGACTTCAGCCTCCAGAACTGCGAGAAATAAATTTCTGGTTTTGTCTTTGTTTTTCTCAGAGATTTGTTTATTTTATTTGAGAGGGAGAGAGAGCATAGGCGTACACAAACAAGTGGGGGGTAGGGGGCAGAGGGAGAGGGCGAGAGAGAATCTCAAGCAGATTCCCTGCTGAGCGCAGAGCCTGATGCAGGGCTCGATCCCACGACCCTGAGATCATGACCTGAGCCGAAACCAAGAGTCAGACGCTTAACCGACTGAGCCACACAGACACCCCAGACTTCTGTTGTTTATAAACCACTCAGTCTATGGTGTTCTATTACAGCAGCTCCAGCTGACATACCGGCCAACCCTCCTCCTTTCCACAAGGCCACCAGCTCTCCACCGTTGCCCCTGGGGGACTTGCTTATTGGGGAGATAAGGGAGCACAGATCGAAAAACTGAATGACTCACCAAGTGATGGAAATGCATAGATGATGGGCAGAAGCCATGGGCTCTGCCTGGGAGGTCACAGGCCAAGATCACACTCCTGAACCCAAACCCAAGTCTGCCAGTCTCTAAGGTTTGGGCTCTTTTCTCTGCACCCTGGCCCCCTCGGCATGCTGTGACCTCATGGGCTGCAGACAGACCCATGCAGCTCCAGGTGTGTTGCACGGGTCCCCGTCTATCCAGGATCCCACGGGGATGATGCCTCCTAAAGCCACGCAGAGTGGCAGCGCCATCCTCCCTTTGCCACCTCCACGCTTCATAAAGGCTCCCTGGCAGCAGAAGTCTAACCCCTGCCATTCCAGAAGGCTGGGCATGCCCCAGTGCCCTAATTCCTACGCCAAGGACCTATCCGCTGAGGCAAAGCCAGCTGGTCCTCTGCGGAAGGCCGCAGGGCTCAGAACAGAACCAACCGTGGCTCTCTACAAGTTTCAGAGCTGTCTCTGCCGCGGAAAGTGATGGGATATTCCCTGAGAGTCACACTTGGCTTCCTTATAATGCCCATTCAATACATTGTTTTGATGGAAACATCACAAATCCATTTTGTGAAAGCCAATGATATTTGCACCCAAGAATTCAATAATAGGACATGAAACTCAGGGAAAGAAATAATCAAATTGTCCATCCAGAGTGGAGTTAAAATTGTCATAAACATTGATCCTTCGTTGCAGGGAACAGAAATAATAAACAGTTCCTGAAATTGCATAGCTGCAGAGATTTCATTCTCTAATTGTCAAAAAGCATTAAACATCAGCTATTTATTTTGCAGCAGCAGAAGCGAAAACAGACCTCAGTGCATCCCTTCACCAGAGGTTGTCCCTAATTGTCATGCATAGATTGCAACAGAGGTTACTGAGAAAAATTGTTTGCATTTATTAATCAAAAGGAGTCAAAGGCACACAAGATATCATCAAGGCTCCCTTGTGCTGGGGGGAGGCTGACAACTAACATTCCTGATGAAGTGTTTGCAGAGTGTTTGCAAGCTGTTCAGAGCCTTTTTTCTTTGCAGGTGCAAACCTTTCCATCGGAAACATCAAAGAAACAATTGAAAATTAAACATAGTAAACATCTTGAAACAGGTTTCAATCTTCCATTTTTTAAGACAATGGGAGAGGTATAATTAATTTCAAAGCAATATTTGTGTTCTTTCGATATTCATTTGTGCACATTAGCATTTCATTAGTTGCCTATGAAGCCCTGTTGCTCCTCTCTCCTCTCTTTTGCCCCTTTTGTTTTTTAAAAATAAGGAAGTTGAACTACTTGAGATGTCTTTTGCTCCCAAGCATCCATGCATAGATAATTATCTTGCTCGGCTGTTTGATCAGTAGAATAAGTCAGAACTGCTCACGTAAAGTCGGCAGTAGGAAAATAGATTAAGGGAAAAAGAATTCCTTTCTGGTAGTGGTGAGAACTTCAGAAGCAAACACAGCCTCCCTGAATTTTGCTACTGAATAATGTATTTTAATATACTCATCGTAGGTCCCTTTTAATATGTTGGTTTTCTTTAATTGCTCTCCCCGCCTCCACTCCATTTGGTTTTAAACTCATCTGCACGCAAGATAAATGAAATGAAAATACAGCCAGCACATATTATTTTGTTTGAGCTAAATGTTGGAAGTGTGTTTTTTTATATTTTGTTTTTAACCAGTATCTGGCTTTTGGACATTATATTCAACCAGTGATATTTCCTGCATCATCTGAGTTACATACTAATAACCTTTTCCCTTAAGGTCTATTAATTTTATACATCCTGGACAGGAGATCGACGGTCTCAAACAGTATGCAAGGTCACTCACATTAATAAAAATATAACCCTTTATTGTGCTCCATAAAATGGCACAATGTAACATGAGTTCTGTATTGGTACTTTTTAGTAAATAATAATGCTGAAGATTTTGATTGAAAATATTTATTGAATTACTCACTTTGTCCATTATTCAAGTATAATATGTATAATTATTTTATTTGTGTTTAAAATCCTTAATTTATGTGGCTCCAGCTGGTGGGGAATGGAATATTTGCTAGAGAAAATTCAGTAGGGACTCCTCCCTCCAAATGGGCCTTAACCTGGGGGGTTGCCTTCAGCCCCCACATCGTGGGACAGCTGTATTTGATGCTTGTTCTGTACACATCAGGTGCAACAGGACAGGTGTGGCCTGCCACTTCCACAAGTATTTATGAAATGTTCTCATGAATGCCACTCCCCTTTCTCTGCTATAGCACCCCCTTCCAAAAGTAAGTCTGGATGAGCGATAATTTATTTTAAAATCGCCACTGACCTTACAGAGTGTTTTCAAAAAGCTGTAACTGGAAATCCATAAATATTTTGAGTGACTTGAAAGCAACAATACAGAACTGCTCCTGTGTCCCCCCAGCTCAGCACTGAAATGGCAGGAGGAACCGACACAGCAAAATAAAAAGTGTCACCCAACTGAGAACCGTCCAGACAGCCCATAGATGGCCTGGACCAATAGTTGCAGCCTTGGAGACACACGGCCATGCGTATGTGGTTCCTTGGCTTCCTCTCTCGGATGTGGGGATGTGCTACTGTCTCTCCGATCACTGGATCTCAGTTACAGACGCCCTAACGACCACCAGCGGAGTTAGTGAGCAGCCCAGCGGACTTGCAGCTTAACTTCATACCCCAAGG
>NW_024426885.1:6759720-6861866 GCF_017311325.1 Ursus maritimus | reverse complement strand
AAAGAGAAGAAAGGCTCAGCTAGCGACTAATCCACCTCTCCTTGCTTTAAATCTGGTTCGTTTCTTTTGGTTGAGAAAGCAGCCAAATCTGAAGGAGAATAAGCCACGGTGTTTTGGTCGTTAAGCCAGTATGAGAAGTTTCAGGCTTCTCCACCTCACTGAGACAGACAATGACTTTGAGCCTTTTTCTTTTTGAAAACTAGCAACAGGGTTTGCATTTTCCCAAGAATGGCAGGAAAATGCCCTCCAATTCCTTTGTTGCTTCTGCTCTCCCTGGTGTGATCTTTTAACGAGAGCCCCCATGTTGTTCAAACAGCACAAGGAAAGCAGAGAAAATCAGCCATGGAACCGAAAAATCATTTTTTAAAAAAGCTTACTTTATCACTTTATTATAATGTCTGACCACGAGCAAGGTAACTTCTCAGATAAGGGAAAGCCAGGGTCCTAGAAAATCGCAGGAAGACCTAAAAGAAAAATCTTCAAAAGAGTAATTTTTCATGCCTGGAGGGCTCCCTTCAGGTGTGTGTCACCCGCGTGTCACCTGCCTGACTGCTCAGGTCCTCCTCATGCTAACTCCGCGGGCTCCTCGGACTCGGGACTGCTTACATCTTCACCCGATGTCATGTTGAAACATCTGACGAGGTCACTTGGAAGAGCACTGGTTTCTGTGCCAGCCTCTCTCAAGCAAGCAGTTGTTAAAGAACATGCTTAGTTCCCCAATAACTGGCCTGTTCAGGATGTCCTGGAGGCTGCATGTGGATGCTGGAGACAGTAAGCAGGAGGGGAGCGGCTGGAAGGGCATCTACATCCCGCGAGGCTCCCCAGACAATACGGTGCGCAGCCTCCCCGTGCCCCGTGATGAAGGTTAAGTCGCGGGTGGCTCCGTTTATGTGCTAGGTCAATCATTTCAATGACTTCTTTTCAGACTTCTTTCAGAGAGGAGAGAAGTGGTTCTGCTCAGATGTAGAGTTAAAGTGTCTTCGGTGAAAAATCCTGTGTTTTTCTTTTGAGAGCCTAAGGCTCCATTCGGACCAAAACATACAAATTCCATTTTCCATGGAGCATGGTGATTTGAACCGTGAAGAAAAGTCAAAGTGCGGAGCTTCCAAAAATGTCATATGCCTACTGAGACTTGAGAATGATTACATTCTGGAGAGATTAAAAATTCTATTCAAGTCAACTAAAAAAACACAGGATTACTCCCTTTTCATGGTTCTAAGATGATTTCCCATGTGACCAAAGGGGAAAATGTTCATCCATTCATTTTGTAGCAAATAGTTACTGAGTACCTACTGTGTGACAAGTCCCGTGCTAATTTCTAGATGTAAAGATGAAAATACATGGTCCATCTTTTCTTCTTTTTTTAAAGATTTTATTTATTTACTTGAGGTAGGGAGAGGGAAGGAGATTCTCCCTTTCCCTCTGCCCCTCCCCCTACTTGTGTGCGCACGTGCCCTCTCTGTCTCATTCACTCGCTCTCCTTCTCTAGCTCACATAAATAAATAAAATCTTAAAAAAAAAAAAAAAGAATGTGAAGCTCGGCCCTGCGGATGGGCAGACTAAGATGTTCCCAGTGAAATACAAGCCATGTTTCTAACATTGTGACAATACTGCATTAATGATTTTTCTATCCATGGCCATATTTGAGTCCAGAAAAGACTTCTGTGTGATGATTCTAAGGGGGTGCTGCTCTCTTGCTAATGACAGGCCACCCCACTTTAGTCTTCCCACCTCTAAACAAGGATTAATAAGATACCAGTTGCTGAACTGCCCCCCATCTTGACCGTATCCAACTGGAGTTGGCTCCCTTTTCCCCAACCCCTCCTTTGACCATCCAGCGTGAACTCACCTCCTCCTGTTGAGATCATCCCAAAGTTCCTTGGGGATACATCCTCCCTTGCTGCATCAAGCTAAGTACACCGAGACCTAATGTTGCTGACTACAGATGTATCCTTGGTGATCTAGGGCTGCTGGTTCCCACACACTGGGTAGATGAATGCTGAGGAGCAGGACAGCGTGCGGGGCTTGGGGGGTAGCCAGTCTTGGTCCCATTCTATTATTTACCAGCTGGAGAGCTTTTGGAGAGTTATTTGATCTCTTTAAATTTCAGCCTCCTCATCCATAAAATGGGGATAATAGTACCTTCCACCTGGGGTTGTTAATGAGGAAAAAATGCTATAACACGTTTACAGAGTTCTGCACAAGGTTCGCAGCAAGGATGCTATGCTTGAGAAGTGGGACATCATGCTGGAAGCTCCTTCATACCTATTGTGGCTCTGAAATAAGGCTGTACACAACAAACAAAATTGGGGATTTTTCCAAGGGTTAATTTAGAGACTGTATGAATGGAATTTTCTGGGAGTCTAGGCAGCCTTCACCCCAAAAGACTTACCCTTTAAGACTGATACAAAAAAGAAAGGTGCATAACAGACAGAATGAGGGGTGTTCTTGTCAAGCATGGGACACAAACAGCTAAACCTTAAAGCCATGTCTTTTTTTTTTTTAATGGTTGAATTCCTGAGTGATCAATTACTACTGCCTAGAAAAACCCTTCCAGATGGTACTATGTGCCTTCAAGTAAGTGGCTGTACTAATAAAAAGTTACATCCACTTTAATGCATGTGGCATGGAACAATTTATGAGAGCTCAGCTGGAGCTGACACAGGCTCAAATTCTCCACCCCCTGCTCCCCCACACCCAACCCAGAAGTCTGTGCCACTTGGGAGACTCAAGATCGTTGGGTTCTACAGAATGAACTGCATTGGGCTCCCTGGATTTGGCATGTTTCTCAGCCCATAAAAAGCTGGTATGTTCAGAAGGAGCCTGTCTCACTAATGGGAATAGTGCCCCCTCATAAGAGGGACTCCTGAGAGCCCCCTTGCCCCTTCTGCCACAGGAGGACACAGCAAAATGTCATTGATGATCCTGGGAATAAATTCTCACTAGTGAATCTGTGGGTGCCTTGATCTTGCTTGGACTTTCCAGTCTCAACAACTGTGAAAAATAAATGCCCATTGTTTATAAGCCCCCCAGTCTGTGGTACTGTGTTACAGCACAGTCTCTTCCAAAATCGAGAGCCAACAGAGGTGGTTTTATTTGTTTTTATTTATTTATTTTTATTTTTTTAAAGATTTATTTATTCCGGAGAGAGAGAGCCAGCGTGAGTGGGAGGAGGGGCAGAGGGAGAGAGAATCTTAAGCAGACTCCCTGCTGAGTGTGGAGCCCAATGTGGGGCTCAATCCCACAACCCCAAGATCAAAACCTGAGCCAAAACCAAGAGTCAGACGCTCAACTGGCTGAGCCACCCAGGTGCCCCCCGAGGTTGTTTTAAAAACAAGCTGGCATCCCATCCCTGTTTTATCCCGTATTAAGTCATAATTAAAATGCCCAGTGACATTATCCACTGAAACTCATCCACAAGGGTATCGCCTCCTTCAATAGCAACCAACCTCTTCCAGACTTTTTGCTGCACATTACCATGATGGGGAGGACGTGTTTGAGCTACTAAATATTGGAGTCCCAACTATCAAATACCATTTCAACCGAGCTCTAATGCATATGACACAGCTTTTCTGAAGTGAAGTCCTGGGCTCAAAAAGACAAGGTATAAACATCAGCGATGGAGGCAGAGAGAGAAAATGCTGGAAGATTCCTGTTGGCTAAATTCCATGGAGACTGTTTTGCAAAAGGTGCTATTGCTTCCAGATTCCCATTTATTCCTTCAGGATATATTTTTGGAATGAAATTTATGATTGCTTTTATCATGAAATAAGTCACTCATTATTAAAATTTGAAATATACAGTAAAATAGAAAACAAAGGGAAAACAGTCACATAATTACAGTTTTGAGGGTTTCCCCCACTTCCTTTTCTCGTTTTTCCTCCACAATTTATATTTTATTGTGTGTGCAGGTTTGCATTTTCAATTAACATCACAGGATATGATTTTATTCTCATTACTCTGTATTTTTCATAAATATCATTTTTTTTTTTTACATTTCCAAACACACCTTTAAGTGGTTGCTCCATAGTTTATATGACCATTCCCCTATTGCTTTAGGCTTAGGTTGTTGACCTTTTTTTTCCCATTAAACTTACACAGCAACTTGCTTGTGCATCGAGGAGTTTTATACATATATTTTAAGTTATTTGCGCGATTCAAGTATGAGGTATAGGGTTACTGGGTTTAAAAGGGGGTGGGGGGCGCCTGGGTGGCAGAGCGGTTAAGCGTCTGCCTTCGGCTCAGGGCGTGATCCCAGAGATCTGGGATCGAGTCCCACATCAGGCTCTTCCGCTATGAGCCTGCTTCTTCCTCTCCCACTCCCCCTGCTTGTGTTCCCTCTCTCGCTGGCTGTCTCTATCTCTGTCGAATAAATAAATAAAATCTTTAAAAATAAATAAATAAAAGGGGGTGAGATTTCAGGGCTCTTGAGACTTACGGTGCATTCGCAGGAGGTGTAGCTCATGAATCCCGAACCATAGGTAGTCGAGGCAGCCAGAAGCACTTTGTCATATCGACCACCTGATGGGGTCCACCGTTTGCTGGGTCCCTCCACAGAGAGCCCTGTGCTCAACGCTGTGGGAGGAAGAGAATTGATGGCACACTTCCTGACCTCCGGCAGCACGTCGTCTACCAGCGGGGGGTCGCCGGTGGAGACTTTGTGCCTCATCTGCCTTCCCGCCCGCCCATTCTTTCCTCTGGGGCTGGTTCTCTCATGCTGCTGCCTGCCCAGCCCCACCACTTCCTGATCCGTTCTCTGTCCTTCTTTGACTGCTCTGTGGCCCAAGGGTCTGACCTCTGGGAACTGCGCTGCCTGGGGTCCCTGCCCTCTGATTTGGGGTTGGGTCCATGGACAGCATGGACAGATTAGAGAGTAGCAGAGGGAGGAGAGGTCACACCCGCCCCCCTCAGCCCCTTCACAGTTCTGGTGGCTTCTGTCCTTGCCACTGCTATTGGAGGTCCCGCTTCCAAGCTCTTGCTGGCCCAGAAAGCAGCCTTCCCCCCACCTTCACCCCGCCAGCTCCAGGGGTGGGAATGGTTTTCTGCAGCAGCTAGTCCATGGGTGCTTCACCACGAACCGTCTCTGCAAAGAGGACCTTCGCGAAGCTCTCCTCCAGGTGAATCCTCTGACTTTTTCTTCTGTTTCCTTGGGGTGGATACACCTCCTCACCCACTCAGAGTCATGGGACATTCCAATACCCACCTGCCCAGCCAGTCACAGATCCCAGTGACACCAAGCTCTCTGCTCACCCCAGGCCAGCAGCCAAGCTGCTGAAATGGAGTGAGTTCTACCCTCAGTATCAGCACATTAACACTGCATGATGATCCTTCTCAACGTCCTCAGCACGGCTCCTTTCCTCATCTCAAAATAACCATTCCGTACCTTTCCTCTTCCCGCAAGCCCCTCAGCACCCCTCCCCATTCACCATCAGCATTCGCTGGTCACTATCTGCCTACTGTGTGTCTCTGGCTTCAGCCACCAACACTCTCCCTTGTGTTGACCATATGCTGGCTCCACCAATGTTCCCTCTGTTCCCTAAATGTACGAAGCTCTTGACTGGCTCCTGCCCTGAGAAGAGAGACGCCCTCCTGCATCCATCAGCCCAAGCTCCCACCTCCTTGCCCTGGTCGCCACACTCTGAGCCTCCCCTCTTACACTATGAAAGCAGCGTCCTTGCTTCTGTGCAAAGCAATGCCCCACCTTGTGTCCTGCCTTCCAGCCCCTGGTGCCTGGTCACACAATCCCCTGACTTCTGCAGCACCAGTCTCTCTCTGCACAGGCTCATCTCCGTGAGCATGGAAGTGGCTCGAACACCTGCCATGGTAAACACCGCCACCCGAACCCCAACCCCCGGCTCTGCAGAGCCCCTGCTCTGCTCCCATCACATTCAAGCTCCTTGGACGTATCAGTGTGTGTCTTCACTTCCTCCCATCCCATCCTCTTCCCAGCCATCTCCCCACCTGGGCTCTTGCCCCAGCATCCCCCTAAACTGCTCTCCTTAGAGTCATCAACAACCCTCCAAGCTGCCCCACACTATGGTCTTCCTCTGTCCTGACTTCCTTTAACCTGTTAGCAGTGTCCGAGTTAACCACTCCCTCCTTGAAAGTGTCTTTCTTCTGCTCTTGGCTTCCAGTTTGCCTCACTCACTGATAGCTTTCTTCCCAGTTTCTGCCGCTGGTCCCTCCTCCTCCACTGGAGTCTAAATGAGTGTGGAGGCCGATCTCAGCAAGCTGCGACTTTACCTTTATCTGTGTCCCCCTTTTACTAGTTTCGTCCAGTCCCATGGCTTTCAATGCTACTGGGGGGCTGATTAGACACCGGGTTTCTGGGTCCAGTTTCCGCCTTTCCCTTGGCTCATGCATCAAGCTGCTTACCCAGCATCTCCAGGCACCTTAAACTTCAGGCTGCCAAACAAAACTTGATTTTGCACCTGCCCTTCCTCAACCCAACCAATCACGTGCTGGTGAGGAGACATGTGAGCTCTTCTCCAGCCTTTCTCACTGCAGAGAATTGCTCCACCATCCACCACTGGCTCAGATTGAAGCCCCTTCACTCATTCTTGATTCCTCTTTTGTCTACCGCTACCACACAGACAGCTCCGCCTCCAAACTACTTCCTCAATCCATGCACATCGCTCCATCTCCCTGCTCTCACCTCACCCGAGATATCTTTATTTCCCACTTACATTGAGACAATTAGCCTCCTAGCCAGTCCCCCACCCCAACATATATCCACTATGACCGAGGCTCAGGGCATCTTTGAAAAACCTTCCTGTGTCATTGCCATGTGTTAAACTCTACACCAAACTAAGTCCCTGTGCACTGGGAATAAAATTCATACCTGTAGTCTGGTCTGCAAGACCCGAACTGTGCTGCCAACAACTGCCCCCGCTCCTGTAACCAGCTACCCACAATCTCCCCCTTGCTGCCCATCTTCTAGCACCATACCCGTCTTTCTTCTCTTCCTCAAGCATTAAGCTTCTTGCTGTCTCAGGGTGCCTGCACCTGTATATCCCTCTGCTGGGAATGTGCAGCCCCCAGAGCATCTCAGGGCTGGCTCCTTCCTGCTTTTCAGGTGACAGATCAGAGGTCACCTGTTCCCCGAGGTCCTCCCTGACCAACTCACCTGCTCCTGCCTCTGTTCTTCCTCCTGGTGCATTTTCTGTATGGCACTTATCATCTGACCTGACTTCATTAATTTGTTTGTTGCCTCACCTGCCCTCTCCTGCCCCACAAAACCATATGCTTCAGAGAGTGGAAATCTGTTTTGTTTATTCACAACTAGGTTTCCCACCCAGAACAGAGCATGGCAGATAGTATGTGCTCAAAACTATGTGTTCAATAACACAGGAATTCAGCAGCAATGTAAGTAACAGTAACCATAACTGAAATAACTAGAGCTCGTGGAAGGTAAAATCCATGCTCTGTGTCCTGGACAGGAACTCAGATATCTTTCAGCTCTGAGCCAGTTGTCTTATACAAGGCTCTCAGTGAGTCTGGGAAGTAGAGTTTGTTATCCCTATATTACAGATGAGGAAACTGAGGCTCACAGAGCTTGAGTGACTTGCTCAGGGCCATCCAGGGAATAGGAGGGGCAGCACTGGCCTGGGCAATACTGCTGGGCTGTGGCCCATGTCCAGTTCTGACCTGGGATGCCTGTGACCTCACAACTATTAGGTGTCTATCGCCTCATGATAATTAATTTTATTGGACAAGTTGGCTGGGCCACAGTGCCCAGATATTTGGTCAAACATTATTCTGGGTGTTTTGGTGAATGTGTTTTTCAGATGAGATTGGTATGTAAATCAGAAGACTTTGAATAAAGCAGATTGTTCTCCATCATGTAGTGGGCCTCATTCCATCAGCTAAAGGCCTTAATAGAACAAAGACTGACCTGCCCTGACCAAGAAGGGATTCTCCCAGTAGACTGCCTTTGGACTCGATCTGTAAGTCCTCCCCGAGTCTCCAGCTTGCTGGCCTACCCCATCTGAATGGAAATAGGATTCGAACTACTGGTTTCTAGGACTTCAAAGCCTGCATTCTTTCCACTGGGCCACAGCGCTTCCTAGACAAAAAGGAAGAAAAGGGCACATGAGCAAGAGAGATATAGACAAGTGTAGAGGTTCAAACAAAGATGAATCTGTCCTGCAGTGGTGGAAGTGATCGGGCACCAGGCTCCATCCTTCTGTGGGCCCAATATGCTGGTCAAGTTCCTCATGAGACTTTCTGGGCCCACTGAGAGCTGATGGTGTTGATTTCTGGCAGGGTTGCAAGTGGGTAAAAAAATCTTGCTAAAACCTGAATGTTTTAAAACTGAATTACGAGTTGATGACATCTGACATCCTAATGTCCTGTGATTTCCCAGCACAACCTGTGAAGTCTCCATCTGAGGACACTAACATTCAGATAAAACCTGATCCTGAGTCAGGCAACAAGGGGCTTTGAAGAGGTTGTTGTCACTCGGATTCCCACATGGTGTCTGTGAAGATATGGCCCAGAGGCACTTTGTTGAGAAGTTTGGAGTACTTAATCCAAATAGTAACTCAAGCCCTTAATATGCTATTATGTCCAAAAATGCTTTTAAATTGCCATGTTTTTAATAGAAAGATGAAAACAGAGATATTTTATTAAATATTTATCTCATTAATAAACACGAGATAATCACTGCTTTTTATTTTGAATTAACTTTCCCATTTGGGTTCAATGCACATTTCATAGACATATTCTTTTCTCTTGATGTGAGGGAACTTAATTACAAAAGCACAATTGGACTTCTACTCTGTATGAAAATGAAGCAAACGAAATTGCTTTTTCCCCCACAAAGGCTGTTGCTATGAAGAAACACAATTGAATATGACAGTTCTCTGCTACCCAGGAATTGTTTTTGGATGAAGTTTGGGGATTATGTGCAATTATACAACAGTAAATTTTCCATGACCATTCATGTTCAAGGACTTATTTTAAAAATAAAATGAAAGCCTAAGTACAGAATAAAAAGAACCATGATAACAAGTGTTCTTTATACCTCTGTTACAGTGGTAAACAGATAAATGTTATATTTGTGTATCAGAAATCGGTATGGCAAAAAATGTGCAGCAGGGAGCAGTCTGTCAGAAAACCAGATCAGCAAGGCATGGTGTTTTTTTATCCCTCTTTCTCCATGCTCCAAATATCTGCTCTTCCTCCTTGCTACGTAGTTCCTTCTTCCTCCTTCTCTGGTGAGGTAAGACAAAGTGAAAGGTGAGTGAGCATGGCATCTGGCAACTTGGCACTGCGTGGCACCTGTGGATGGATGGATGTGGCTGGCTCCTGTCTTGCTCCCCCAGTTCCCAGAAGATAAGTCTGCAGTTGGCTTCTCCCAGCAAGAACTGTGGCCCAGGAACATTGCCTAAAGTCTTGAGGGTTGTGCGCAGCACAATGGCGGCCGGTGGGTGGAGGTGAGGTGGACAAAACTCACATGGACAGCAGTAAGATCAGAGCCTTTGGGGTTGTCTGTTGTGGTGGTACATCCTATCCCCCGAACCAACCCCTCAGAGGCAGGGCTTTATCCAACCCTTCTGGCTGGCCTCTGGGACCTGGCCTTGTGGCTCCTTCTCTCCAATGACCCCAAATGTACTAGGGGTCCTTTATAGCACCCAGCACTCGAGCTCTTCGCACCCTGGTTGAACTCTGTTTCCGCAACTCCTGAGCCAAGGTGCTCTTACCTCCACTGCTTTGGTTGGCTCAGGGATCTCTGACGAGTCTTCTGACTCAGTTTCCCTACTTAGTGATAGTGGGCTATCCTCCTCCACAGCCCAGTCCCTCATTCTAGGGTGGAACCCCAGCCCACTGTCTCATCTAGCTCTTGCTAAACTCTTTCCATGGGGGCTGAATCCTACCCTAATCCTACCCTGGAGCTCATTGTCAGATCTTCTGAACAATGACTACTCTGCTTGCTGGACTTCTGGTTTATCTCTGGATCCCATCATCCTGGCGAGATACCCAAAGATTCCAAAATCTGGGATAAGCAGGAATGGTTGCCCTCTCAGACACACTCTTTGGGGTTGCCTGGCTATTCTCTTTATGTGTCCCCCCAAGCTCCTTCCCCCCAGTGGTGATTGGGCTCCTTTTTTTTTTAATGTTTTTTTATTATATTATGTTAGTCACCATACAGTACATCCCTGGTTTTTATATAAAGTTTGATGATTCATTAGTTGCGTATAACACCCAGTGCACCAAGCAATACGTGCCCTCCCCACCACCCATCACCAGCCTATCCCATTCCCCCACCCCCCTCCCCTCTGAAGCCCTCAGTTTGTTTCTCAGAGTCCATAGTCTCTCATGCTTCATTCCCCCTTCTGACTACCCCCCCTTTCTTTATCCCTTTCTTCTCCTACCGATCTTCCTACTTATGTTTCATAGATGAAAGAATTCATATGATAATTGTCTTTCTCTGCTTGACTTATTTCACTTAGCATTATCTCCTCCAGTGCCGTCCATGTTGCAGCAAATGTTGAGAAATCGTTCTTTTTGATAGCTGAGTAATATTCCATTGTATATATGGACCAAAACTTCTTAATCCAGTCATCTGTTGAAGGGCATCTCAGCTCCTTCCACGATTTAGCTATTGTGGACAAAGCTGCTATGAACTTTGGGCCCCTTTGACCTGGGTTCTGTCTCCCTCTGGGAAGTAAGCAGGTCTCCAGCCAATCCTGTATGCTGCTCCATCTCTGACAAGTGTCCCTTGAGAAATATTTCAGGAAATAATTTTATCTGATCACTACAGGCAATGATCAAAGAAAACTAATTCCACTGTGTTTGTTACAACAACATCAGTGAAAGAAGTCACGAATATAGTCTCAGAAGGAGCATAAAGTATGCAATAAAGGCCAATACATAATTAATGAATATCATGTCTCTAACATAGTGTTCTGCAAAACTAAGCACACAATGTGTAATTATTCCTCACATCATCATAAAATAGGGAGTGGGCAGACGCTGGTTATTTCTTATAAATAAGGAAACAAGAGAAAAACCAAACAATTTTCCCAAAGGAAGCCCAACAGAAATTAGAAATGAAACCCAATAATCTTGAAACCCAGTTGTGATGCACTTAACATGTCAATATGAATCTCCATCTCAAATTTCCAGTGATCTGAGGCAGTCACTTGGTGTATCTGTATTGTGGCATCCGCTGTTGAGAATCCCCATGTAGCCACAAGTTCCAACCAGTTTGGGAGTCACACAAGAAAACCAGTCCATTTACCTACAAATGGCCACATGGTACAGTGGGTAAGAGCATGCAGTCTGTGTCATGTTGCTTCTGTGCCAATCCCACTTCTACTACTTAGACAGCTCTTTGGTAAGATTAATTAAATCGGTACATAGATAGACAGATAGTTGATGATGTTTTGATTAATATATGTGCTTGGCATATGGTAAGCACGATATAAGCAGTAGCTCTTATTACTACAATATATTCACATTTCATTTTGACCCCAAATTGGGATGAGTTACCAATCTTGATGACCCTTGTTATTCATCACAATTGATTTGAAAGATCTCTGCTTTAAAAAAGAAAAAAAACAAAAGACCGAAATATATCCCCTGAGTTAGGTAAGTTGAATATATCCAACAGAATAATTCTACAAGTTCTAGAGGCATTAATAGAATCTTCTGAAAGGGCCACAGATTCAAATGTCTCCAGGCAGGTGGCATGAAAATGAGACATAACCAGGTGTAAGACAATAGGAAAAACTTTAAGGAATATTGGCTAAACAAAACATCCTTCAGATGAGGCTCATGATGAATTAGTTTTAATGTATTTATTTGTACCTTTTTGGTATCTTTATCAAATCACTGCCATCTCTCACACTCATAAAAGAAAGGTTTAGATATATATGTATGTGTGTGTGTGTGCGTATGTGTGTGCATATAATTACATTGTATATGCAGACCTTCTTTCATCTGTTTATTTTAAAGGAGCCTATATTTATGGAACCAGTCTCCTTTGGTTTGGATGATTCTAATTATTCCACAACTCCTCAGCCTGCAATTGGTGAAATGTATTTGTGTTCTTGGGAATTTGGGTTCTCTTTTCTTTGTTAGAATGAAAATTCCTCCAGTGTAAAAACCATATTTCTACTGAGCCTAATAATCAGACATATCTATTAAGTGCCTAATTGTATCCAATGCTGAGCTAGGCAAATACAAAGAGATTTCAGAGCTCAGCCTTGCCTCTTATTCTCATGGTTTCAGAGGTGGCTCACACTCACAGAAATGGTCTCTAGAGCCGTGATGACCTCTATGGAAAATTTGCTGAGGGGTTATACCATGTCAGATCTCTTCTGAGTGCTTTATTATTTCTTTTAATCCTTCAACAACCCTCTAAGGCCATTCCTATTATTATCCCCATTTTATAGATCAGGAGAGCTGATATATAACTGATATATCTGATATATAACTGATATAGACTGAGCAGAAGAGATTAAGTACTTTACTAGGTAACATAGCAGGTGAGTGCAGACTTAGGAGAAGTCCACTCTAATCCCCAGTCTGCCTTCTCCACAGCCCACATGTGCACCGCAGACCTTCAGAGCAGGTAGCACCCCTGGAATACTTGTAGACCTCCTTGCCCCTCCAACACAAGCACTTGCTAGAATATGGAATTTGGCACACATCGAATAATCATACAAAGGCAGGGTGACTGGGTGTAGGTATCTACTCTTACTGCTGCATCCAAGCCCTAGGCAGCAGGAAAAACAAATTTTAATTTTGACATCATCACATGGGGAGAAAAAGAAATGTTAGTGGTTTCCGGGTAAAAGGAAGGACAGGGGATAGGATTCATAGAGAAATGAGAGTGCAGGAGATCACGGCACAGGAAGACCCCTCTCAGAACCTACAGATCAAATAGACAAAAACAGAAGTGAGGCCATGGAATAGTGGAATAGCACAATTTACAAACTTGATCTAACTATATAGAATTTTTTTTAAAGATTTTATTTATTTATTTGACAGAGAGAGAGAGACAGCCAGCAAGAGAGGGAACACAAGCAGGGTGAGTGGGAGAGGAAGAAGTAGGCTCCCAGCGGAGCATGGAGCCTGATGTGGGGCTTGATCCCAGGACCCTGGGATCATGCCCTGAGCCGAAGGCAGACAGTTAACGACTGAGCCACCCAGGCGCCCCTACTATATAGAATTTTTTAAACAAAAATAGAGAATAAATATTTTCTTCAAGCATCCATAAAGCAGTCACAAAAACTAAATATGAATTCTGCTGAAATTAAATCTCAACTGTCCCCAAAGCAGGAATCTTAGAAGTCACCTTTGCTACCCGTACTGCATTAAATCTGAAACTAGTACTTGAGGATAGAAAAGAAAAAAATAAAATAAAATCTATACCTTTGGATATGAGGGTAAAAAAACTTTTTAATTTGCTCCATATTATTTATAAATATTATTTCCAAATGGATCACAAGTGCCATGTATGTAAGTAATAGCAAAGACGCAGTGAGGGCAGTTTTCCCAGGGGTGTGGTGTGGATGGAGATGATGGTGGGTTGAGAGTGATCTAGAAACACAACCAACAGACTTCAGGAATGGATTTGACTGCCCTCATCCAACCCCGGTCCCTCACTGCCTGGGCTCCAGCCTTGCTCAGCCTGAGCAAGACCTTGTCTGACTTGTTCTGCACTGGATCCCAGGGCCAACCAAAGACCCAGACCCAAGACCCAAGTGATTCATATAGCTTTTGTGAAAAATTTTACTGAAGTCTGTCCGCGCAGCACATAATCCCACCCAGAGGGGACATTTAGTTATAACCCTCCCCCGTATCTCCAGCAAATACCATGCCCAGCCAAGCCCTGGGGTAAAAAGACCACCTTATATTTATATACATTTTGCAACTGACCAAACTCTTGTGTGTAAATTATCTAGTTTTGATCCTAAAACAAGATTACTATTCCCATTTTTCAGATGCTGAAACTGAAGCCCAGCTTACCCAAGGTCATGGCTGGCAAGTGGCAGAGCTAAGATTTGGACTCAGTCTGAATGAAAATTGAAGAGCCCATGAAAATAAGTAAACAAGCTAATATTTATTGATTTATGGAGTCCCTACTTTGTGCTAAGCATGGTGCTGGTGCTTTAAAAAATTATTACCTTATTCTGTCCTCACAAGGACTTTGTCAGGTATTTATAATCTACATCCATTATCTATACCAATGAGGAAATCAGAGAGAAATCTGCCAAGGTCACAAGTAGAGGAGTCAGAATTTGAACCCAGGTCATGGGTCCAAGGCTCATGCTCTTTTCCAAATGTACACTGCCCCTCATCGGACCCCTTGGTTTCAACTTAACCATCATCAGGGCATTGACAAATAAACCTTTCAATGCAATTTAATTCTGATCAAGGAGGATGCTGCTTTTGTAATACGAAAGTGATGCTTTATGAAACTAACTAAGCTTAGGAATGGTTTGAGAAAGTGAAATGCTATTGATTACTTAATAGTTACTGCATAAATCACCTTGGACACAAATCGTCTATTACTCTCTAAAGGGCAGGAACCCAATATCTGGAAAAAGCTGGACAAATGTAGCACAATGCAGAGTAGAATCTAGTTGGAAAGACCCACAATAAAGGTTTATAAATATTTCATAGGCTCACTAGTTATTTGTCCTATAGTTTTAGTTTTCATAACCATCATAATTAGTTATTTTCAAGAGAATATCTGGAAGGGAACCTTAAATTCTGATAGGTAACTACAGCAATATTATAAAAGCACAAATCATCTGGATTAATTTTATGTGAACTGTAGTCTAAAAGATATCAATTTATTGATTTAAGAAATAGGGTTGAAGACAGAAGCAATTCTTGGATACCTTCATAGAGCAAAATGAATAGCTCTAATTACTGAGTGTGACACCCACTTTGTGTTTGCTACAAATTGTAGAGCCATAAATTTTAAAGCTACTTAGTGTTCCATATTCTTTAAGTGTTCTGAAATTGGGATCAATGTCCAGCCACACAAGAAAATTGTCCTGAAAGAATAAACTATACATTCCCATTTTTCAGAGGGAAATGAAAATATTGGGGCATTTATGTTAGGTCATATAACAGGTTGGTAACTGGACTAATTTATTCATTCTTTTACTCATGCACAAGTTCAAGGAACAATTTGGGATAGCTGCTAGGTGCCTGTAGGTTAATAGTTTGGGGGAAGGAGATAAGGTACAGGTAAGCTGGAGGGAGTATACTTCCTTGATCAGTATCCTTTTAAAAGAGCTTTGTTGAGATATAATTGACATACAGTAAGCTGTACAAAGGGTACAGTTTGATGCATTTTGACATGTATATACACCTATGAAATCTTCATCACAATTAAGATAATGAACATATCTATCACCCCCAAAACTGTCCTCAGGCCTCTTTGTAATCCCTTTCTCCCACCCTTCTCCGTACTCCACACCCCCCCGCCCCGATGCCCCGGGCCACCACTGATCTGCTTCTGTCACTATAGATTAGTGTGCATTTTGTAGAATTTCATATAATTGAAATCAGGCAGCATGTTCTCTTTTTCTCTCTTTCTTTCTTTCTTTCTTTTTTTTTTTTTTGGTTTGGTTCTTCAACTCGGTATCATTATTTTAAGATTCATACATTTTGTTACACGTACCAGTCATTTATTCCTTTTATTTCTGAGTAGCACCTATGGTGAGGATATACCACAATCTACTTTTTCTCTTCACTTGCTGATAGATACTTAACATTGTTTTCAGCTTGGGTCTATTACAAATAAAGCTGTGCACATTTGTGTATAAGTCTTTGTGTAGCTTTAAGCTTTCACTTCTCTGGAATAAATACATAGCGGTGCAATGGCTGAGTCCTATGGTAGATGTATGTTTACCTTTGTAAGACACTGCTGAGATGTTTTCCAAACTGGTTGTACCACATCACACACACCCCCCCCCCCACCCAGTCCCTTCAGCGGTGAGAGTTCCAGGTGCTCCTCATTCTCTCCAACACTCCTTGATGGTCAGTCTTCTTCATTTTAGCCATATGTGATTTGCAAATATTGTTTCCAATTCTGTAGTTCATCTTCCCATTCTCTTATTCTTGTCTTTTGAAGAGCAGAAAAACACATACGGTAAGATCTTGGTTTTTGTTTGTTTGTTTTAATCCAGTCGAGTGTCCACCTTTTAATTTGGAGCATATGTTCCTTTGACATTTCATGTAATTATTGATGTGGTTAGATTTACACCTACCGTTTTGCTCTTTGTTTTCTGTATGTCTCATAGTTTTTTGGTTCTTCTGATCCTTCTTTACTGCATTCTTTTGCAGTAAATAGATATTTCCTAGCATGCCATATTAATTCCTTTGTTGGTTTTTTAACTGTTTTGAGCTATTTTCTTGGTGGTTGCTCTAAGGATTACTATCTACATCTTAATTTATCATAATGTATTTTAGATTAATACCAACTTAATTTCATGAAAATGTAGACATTTTTCTCTAGTATGGCACCATTCCCTCCTCCCTTCTTTGAGCTGTGGTTGGCATATCTACATGTGTTATAGACTCAACAGTACAGTTTTGTAAGCTTTGCTTTTTTACAATCTTATTTTTTTTAAAGAAGTTAAGAGAAGAAAGAAGAAAATTGTATGTGTAGAGTCTTTTATATTAATCTACACATTTATCATGTCTGTACTCTTCATTTCTTCATATGGGTTGGAGTTACCATTTGGGGTCATTTCTTTGCTCCAATACACCTGCCTTCCCTACCCTCTCTGTTGTGCTATTATTGTCATGTATGTCATATATTTATATGTGATAAGCTCAATAATATGGTTTTATAATTATTGTTTATGCAACTGTCTTTTAAGCCAATTACCAGAAGAAAGCATATATTTCTACTTTTATAATTACCTACCTAATAACCTTACTGGTATGCTTTATTCTTTTATGTGGATTTGAGTTATAGCAAGTTGTCATTCCTTTTCATCCTAAAGAACTTCCTTTAGTATTTCTTAAGCATAGATTTTTTGGCAATCTACCCCGAATGAAGTCAGCCTCTTGGCCACTGCCTGGGAGAAGCATGGCACCATGGAGCTGTGGGCAGGGAAGGAAGGCAGCAGCCCTTGGCTAAAATTCCACAAGCTCCCATGGTTCCTTCCCAGTTCAGTAGTTTTTCTGAATGACCATTTCTCAATCTGTTGTCTGCCTTTGGTCAATTTCTAGAGTCCCAGAATGATTCTTTTTGACTGTTTTGTCTAGTTTTGTATTGTTTTTTAGGGAGAGGATTTGCCAAGACCCCATTCATAATTTAAAACTACTGTCTTGGGGGCGCCTGGGTGGCTCAGTTGGTCAAGCATCGGACTCCTGATTTCACTTCAGCTCATGACCTCAGGGTCATAAGATGGAGCCCTGTGTTGGGCTCCACACTCAGCAGGGAGTCTGTCTGAGATCCTCTTTTCCCCTCTGTCCCTCCCTGCCATGCATGCCTGTTGGCACTCTCTCAAATAAATAAATAAATCTTAAAAAAAAAAAAAAGTATCATCCTGATGGTTTTGTTGCTGTTCCATCAGTTTTTGGTTCTCTTTTTCCTCTTTTATGCCTTCTTTGGATGAATTGTGTTTTAAAATTCTATTTTATCTACTTTGTTGGTTTATTAGCTATTATTCTTTACTTTGTTATTTTACAATTTACTTTAAGGTTTATATCATACACACTTAACCCACAGTCTACTTTCAGGTGGTATTATATTGCATCACATATGTCATAGGAACCTTACAAGACTATACTATCCCTTCACTCTTCCTGGCCTTTATGCTAATGCTCTCATACATTTCACTTCTGCAAATATTATAAGCCCCATAAAACTTTCTATGTTTTTGTTTAAATAGTTGATTACCTTTTAAAGAGATTAAAATAATATTAAAAAATAAATCCTTTCTCTTCAGCTATTAGTTAATATTTCTGGTGCTCTTTGTTTCTTTGTGTAAACCCATATTTCCATCTTGTATCATTTTCCTCCTGCCTGAAAGATTTCTTTTAATATTTCCTATTGTTCAGGTCTACAGCTGATGGCTTGTTTTAGCTTTTGTATGCACATGTATGTGTTGCCTTTATTCTGAAAGATGTTTTTGCTGGGTAAAGAATTCTAGGTTGATAACGTTTTTTTCTTTTTTCTTTTTTCAGTACTTTAAAAGTAATGCTTCACTGTCTCATAGCTTGCACAATTTCCACCAAGAAATCTGCTGTCATCTGTATATTTGTTATTCTGTATGTGATAGGTCTTTTTCCCTATCTCTTATTAAAATTTTCTCTTATCACTTGTTTTTAAGTGATTTGATGATGATGTGCATTGGTGTACTTTTGTTTCTTTAGCTTGTATTTGTTGAGCTTTTTCTATCTATGGACTACAGTTTTCATCAATTTGGAAAGATTCTGGTTATTTTTCCTTTCTTGTTCTTTCTTGTCCTTTAGAGACTCCAGTTGGGTAACTAGGCCACTTGAAGCTGCCCCACAGCTCACTGATGCTCTATTCATTTTCTGGTCTTTTTTTTTTTTCCTCTGCATTCTTCATTTTGGATAATTTCTACTGCTATATCTTCAAGTTTGCTATTCTCTTCTTTTGAAATGCCTGATCTGCCATTAACCTCATCCACTTTTTCTTTTTTTTAATTTTATTTTTATTTTTTATTATATTATGTTAGTCACCATACAGTACATCCCTGGTTTTTGATGTAAAGTTCCATGATTCATTAGTTGCATATAACACCCAGTGCACCATGCAATACGTGCCCTCCTTACTACCCATCACCAGCCTATCCCATTCCCCCACCCCCTCCCCTCTGAAGCCCTCAGTTTGTTTCTCAGAGTTCATAGTCTCTCATGCTTCATTCCCCCTTCTGATTACCCCCCCCCTTTCCACTTGATTTCTAAACCTTGGTAGTTTTCAATCCGAGGAGTTTGACTTATGTCCTTTTTTATATCCTGCCCCCCATTTCTCTAACATAGTCAACTTTTTCCTAGCTTCTTGATATAGAGTATAGAATATAGTTACAGTAATTGTTTTAATGTCCTTGTCTACTAATTGTATTATTGCTGTCATTTCTTCATCAGTTTCAATTGATTGCTTTTTCTTTTCATTATAAGTTGTATTTTTCTGCTGCTTTGCATGGCTGGTAATTATTTGTTATTAATTCCTAAAAATATTCTTGAGCTTTGCTCTGGGATTCAGTTATTTGGAAACCATTTGATCTTTTTGGGTCTTGCTTTTAAGCTTTGTTAAGTGGAACCAGAAATGTGCTTAGTTTAAGGTTAATAGAGGCAAGAGCCTTCATAGCACTCTAATACTTCATGAATTATGAGGTTTTCCAGTCTAGCTACTACAAATAACCACTATTCTCTGCCCTCCATCAATTTAGGCACTATTCTCTCTAATCCTTTTGGGTGACTCTTCCCCTTGCCTTGAGTAGTTTCCTCACATGGAATACTAATCAGTACTCAATTGAATATTTAAGGGAAACCCTCAGCAGATCTCCAGAGCTCTCTCCTCCACAGTGTTCCTCCTTGTTGTCTCTCAGCTGCCCTGGTGTCCCAGGACTCTCTGCTCTACCTCCTCAACTCAGGGAGTCCACTCAGCTCTGTCTGCATTTCCCCTTCCTGACCTATGGCCTGGGAACTTTTCTAGGCAGAAAGCTGGAGCAATTACAGGACACATCTCATTAGTCCCCCATCTCTCAGGAATCTCTTTCTTTTGTTGCTTGATGTGAAATGTTTTAAGAGCCATTGTTTCATATAGTTTGTCTTGCCCTTTAGTTGCTTCTGGGGCAATCTGTAAAAATCTGGTGTAAATCTGTAAAAACTGTTTCTTCATCCTGGCCAAAGCAGAAGTCTAATCAATATTCTTTTGAAGGGGCTTTTATTACAACCTTTTATTCAACATCTACTATGTACAAGGCACTACGTCTACTATTTGCATGGTTCCCTAGGGTTTTGTTTGTTCTTGAGATGTGGCATTAGGGAGGGGAAAGGAGGTAGAATGCACAAGTGGCAAGACATGATCATCCCCATCAAGGAACTCACAGTCTGTTTGGGGAAACAAGATACAGTCATAGGCCAGAGTTAAGGTAACTAACGCTGCAAAGAAGAAGATTAAGGATCCAGAAACATTTATTCAACAAACATATATTAGAGCCTATTCTAGTTGCTGAGAGGTGAAGTGATGAACCAGACATTCTCCCTCCCTTCATGAAGCTTGCATTTTAGTGGGGAAACAAACTAAGGGGGAAACAAACTAACAAACTAACAAAATAAGCAGATAAGTCAATAACTATAATCTTAGAAAGTAATAAGAGCAACAAAGGAAGATTAAACAGGGTAAGGGATGGAGAATGGATGGGGTCTATTTGAAAAGCAGAAGCCTCTCTGAATCAAGGCCATTGGAGAGGAGACCTGAACTCAGTGAAGCAAGTAGTAAGAACAAGTGACCAATACATTTCAGAGGAGGTTTTCCTTCCAACTAGGGTGCTCAGTGAGGGCTCATGAAGGTTACATCTGAATTTCCACAAGATTTTCATAAAGAATGATCCATTGGTGGTGAGAGCACTGATAAGAACGGGTAAGGCATTTTGGTAGGACAGGGAATACAGATGCTTGCCTGGAGGCAAGTATTTGGCAAGGAGTAAATGAAATAAGTAGGAGAGAATCTTAGCACCCAACAGCAGAAGGCCTGAGCAGACATGCTAGGGATTTTGGTTGGCTTTGCTGGAGTTGTGCAAGAGGTGGAGCCATCCAAGCTTTGAGATGACCGCTCAAGTCCCCATGAGTATGGGAGGAATTAGAGCATGTCGCAAGAATGGAAGAGCAGCAGGCTGCCTAGCAGTGGCAGTGAGGGACGGTGTGTCGGACCTAGAGTGGGGCCGGAGGAAGCATCAGCAGTGCTTGGACATTTGGTGGAATGTTGGGCAGCCAGAAGGTTAGGGGTCAACGATGCCCCAGGGTTAAAATTCATTGTAAAGGCTTAAACTTAGGGACTACAGAGTAAGATGGTAATAGAGACTTTCCACAACGACTCAACTTAAAAATAGGACTGTTGATTTTAAACTAGTTTTTTGTGGTGCCTTTTTTAAATCCACTGATAGGAGGGCAGTGATGCCAATGGGCTCTCCTGTTGTAACAGACTTGATTTTCAGGTGAGTAGTTCAAATCCGACATCTTTGAAAGTCTTTTCTCTGCCAACTATAGGTGTTCCATTAAAAAAGAAAGATCACCATTTTCAGAAAATCTTTCTAGTTTTCCCATCAGGACAAAGGTTTCTGAAAAGACAGAGGCGAGCTTCTTTAGATATCACATAAAGCAAACTACGCTCGAGGGACAACTGCAAATGAACTAAGGTAAGCTGCAGCCAAATGAAATGCGACAAACAACTGTCATATTCCAAACGGTCAATCAAAAGCTGGAACAGCATGAATGTAACAGAAGTCCATTATGATGAAAATAATGATCTCAGGACAAGGGATACTTAATGATTTGCAAATTTAAGTACAAGATAAATATTCATCCATGTCCAACTGGTAACTTTCAAGTTCTAACCATTTTGTATGGCTGACAGTATTACCTGCAACAGTGGGGGCACTTTTAAAGTGAAAGGGGAAACAAATAATTCATCTTCATTTTAATTTCAGTACAATTGCAGAATACCGTGGTATACTAGAAATGTGAATGATACACTGAGGGGTATCTTTTTTACATTCCAGAGTATCTCACTGTTTGGGCAGAATGGTTCTCTTACTGGAATTGTTCACAAAGCAACCTATTATATGGTGAGAGGTACCCTCCGGGCACCATTGAAATTAATATGAAAGGAACAATCAATAATGCCAAGTGCAGTGCATAAAACGCAGGTAGGTGGTGGAAGACAGATAAGCAGCCACGAGGTTTAAGTTGCAGAATCGGGAGCTGCAGAAAGATGTGTTATACAATTTACATTACAACCAGTCACTATTTTAGAATGCGTAATGAAAAGCTCATATAGTTAAGTATTGAGTCCATAAAAAAAAAAGAAGGAAAAAAAAAACCTACAAAAAGCTTTGCAGCACAAGGGAACTAAATGATGGGTAAATAGACAAAGAAGATAATCAGAGAGCTGGAGGAGAAAGCCAGACTTGCTTTCACGAAATTCCTCTGGTTTTGGCAACTTTACCTGCACATCACACGTAGCGCTCTCTCTCCAGTTGGATCATTTTAAAAGAGAGATTCTCAACCTTGGAACTAGTGACATTTGGGGCCAGAGCATTCTTTGTTGTGGTGTCGTCCTCTGTCTGCCTCATACAATGTTTAGCAGCATCCCCGACCTCTACACCCCCCCAGTCCCCCACCATAGCACCTGTTCTCTCAGCTGTGACAACCAAAAATGTCCCCAGACATTGCCAAAGTCCCTGCGGGGGAGAGGATCTGCCCCCATTTGAGAAAGCAAC
Source organism: Ursus maritimus (assembly GCF_017311325.1). NCBI lineage: Eukaryota > Metazoa > Chordata > Mammalia > Carnivora > Ursidae > Ursus > Ursus maritimus. Next base: position 6,839,412 of record NW_024426885.1, on the reverse strand, counting down.
AATATAAACTACTCCAGTGAATTACTTCTGCTTCGAATCATATGCACTTCATCCTTTAAAGAGCATTCACTTATAATAAAATGCTAATTTTGGTTAAAAAAAATCCACACACCAAATTAATCTGGAGTGCAACCTAACAGTAGTGTAAAATAACTAATTTACGTGAGTTCTGGAAAATCTCTTTGCTGACTTCTCATTCTACCTTCAAACAACTGGGAAAAGTGTTTAGTCTCCTGTCCATTCATGTGGTGAGCAATACTTGGTCACAATAAAACCACAGATGGTTACCCTCCTAATATTTAGCAGCAAAATAGTAGTTCAACACTTTCCCTACTTGATGAGATGTAAAAAGAAAGGCAGGTCTGTTCTGTAAATGAGGGAGAGACACTGAAGCAGCAGGAATGGTGTCATGGTCACCAGGATCTCGGAGGTGTGGAGAGGCCATTTTGATTCTTCTGTAACAAGATAACTCTTTATAATTGCATACTGGCTACAAGGTTATTGCTGTAAATTAAACTCGTGTTCACTATGTCTTTTCCTAATCTAGAAACAGGGCTAGATGATTAATTCCACGAGGGCAGAGACAATATCGTGTGCGCATTGCTCACCACTGTATCCATAACACCTAGCCCAATGCCTGACCTACTACAGGCACCCAACGGATGTTTGTTGAATGAATAAACAAACAAACGAAGACAGAAATGCTAACTTTCAAGCAAATGGATTAGGCTGTCAGTTCCTTATTCTTTTATTTCTGTGCCACAGCCAACTCTGCGGTTGGCAGCTGGCGCACAGTAGGTGGTCAACAAACGTCTATGGAACTCGTGAATGGGAGGTCTCTGCCTGTGTCTCTTGGGCAGCAAAGCCCATCTGACCGAGGCCCAGGCAGGTGTGCTGCCTGAACCTGTTGGTCATGCTCATCCATTCAGCTGTTTCCAAGTATACCACAAGGGCATATTCCACCATGAAGACCCAAATTAAGACATCTTGTGTGGAAAGATTTCAATACATGCTCCGCAAAAGGACACCGTCACCCTCTTTGATGGGTGAGAAGGTATATTTGGTCCCTCAGCATCCGGATGCTACTACCAGAGAATGTCTAAGGTGCCACAAAGCCACCCATATGCAGGATTTGACATTATTGGCCATGCTGCAGCCTAGGCAAAGGCTTCGGAATGTACTGCGCAAATTAAATCATCACAGGCATCAAGGAGTTTATCCTTATCTTAAACGGCATTATCTCTCATTTTGAAACTTTAACAACTCATCTAAAATGAAAAATCAAAAGTGTGCCAAAAGCAGAGCTGCTGGAGGAATAATGATGTGGCTCTTGGGGAAGGCACCGAGACTCTCTCTCTAAGAACAGAGGGCCCAGCAAGTAGCGCACTGGAATACGCGGGAGGCTGGTGGGATGACAGTGCCCAGAAGCTACTGTGAACGGTAATGACAGGCAATAAAATACCCCTTTAAAAATCTGGAAAAGATAAAGACAGTAGATTGTAGCAGTGCTTCAATAACCAACTGTTAGTAGATTAGCATAGGCACGGCGAGAAAACACAACTAAAAATTATTCAATCATACCAAATGCTTGCAGGGAAACTAGGCCAAGAAAGCAATCAAAATCAAATAGAAGCAAGGTGTGTTTATATAATTCAGTAGTTCAAAAACATTGAGAAACGCATTGCAAAGATATTTCAAGGGTTTCTATCTCCAGTTTAAGAGAAAAATAATTAATGAAACCTTCGTTAACGTGAAGAACGAAGAACACAGTTCTCTCTTCCCTCCCCACCCCCTCACCAGGGTTACTAGGAGACGCCATATTCCGTGTGAGAACTCCAGGACGCAGTCATAAAATACAACACACATTTATGCAATTTGCATTAAGTTTGGTTCTACAACATATGTGGCAGACCTCTTGAATTAACTGCATTCAATGTTTTCAGTTAGAGAAAGAAGATTCATGACTCATAGACGCCATAAATGAAATACGGCATACAGGTAGTAATTACTCAAATTGCATTCTTGAGTCTTTGAAGATAAATTAGCCAACAATGAGAAATTGATAGCTAATGCTGCAATTAGCTACAGGTACAACAGAATGACCTATATAACTTCCCATTTTTAAAAAATCTAAAATTTACACAGGTTAATAGCATAAAAGATTCTTCGTTGTTACTCGTGGCAGAAATGCAGTTCTATAAATGCACCAGTGTGGCCTCTGATGCTAATTGCTTTAAGAATACAGAGGTAGCATTACTCATGTTAATTCTTTGAATAAGAAAGGCTCAGATTAAACTAACATTCACTGAGCACTACTGTGTCCTAGGCACTCAAATGAGATCTCATTTAATCTTCCCATTGGTCCCATGTGGTTAGATATGCTCTCATTTCACAAACGAGGGAATGGGGACAGGGGTGATGCTGATGTGGCCTTCCCAAGGCCACATGTATTGCCCTTCCTTCCCCTCACTTCAGTGGGCTAGGGTTGGGTGTGAGAGATGCCTGAAGCCAACTTTACCTTTTAAAATGTTTATTATTGTTGTTGTTGACTTCATTCTCTTTTCCAGTTTCATTAGTTTGCCCCTACTGTCCCTTCTCTGTTTCAGGATCCCATCTGGGATGCCAAATTACATTAGCCTTCAGGTCTCCTTAGACCTCTCTGGGCTGTGACACTTTCTCAGACTCCCCTTGTTTCTATTGGCCTTGGTAGTGTTGAGGAATACTGGTCAGGTATTTTGTAGTATGTCCCTCGTTTTTGGTCTGACCCTTTTCCTACGGTCGGACTGGGGTAATGGGCTTTGGGAGGAAGACCGCAGAGGTAGGTAAAGCACCATTCTCATAGTGTGGTATTAAGGGTACGTGATTTATCAATGACAAGCTTGTGAACATCCTTCATCAGAGACCAACAAGAACACAGCTGTAGTTAAACGAGTTGTGTCCATCACCCCCTGTGGTGAGGGAGAACACACACCATGGGGAGCTGTGGGTGTGTCCACAGGAGGGTGTTGGAAACAACCTATGATAGGCTTTGGGCTTTGGCTGGTTGATTTGGAGGTGGGTCTAAGGAATTGGGGGTTTCCTTTAGATTGCTGTTGGAAATCGGGGCAGTTTTATGATTGGTATTTCAATAAATCTTATCTAGAGGAAGAGGAACCTAGTACAAGTCCCCCCTACCCACTCCTTCCAGTAATCAAATTCTATTGAACTGATACCAAATAGATCACAGATGTATACCGTACAAAATAAAACATAATCACATGATCTGGTTATATTAACTAGAATTACGGAATGGATATGCCTCTCGGTGGCAAAACTCCCAGTCCAGGAAGGTGTGTGATGGCCAGTGCTGCTTCCCTCTAAGAGCACCTTCCCGGTTGAGCTGCGCTCGTTGCCCCGTAGGTCTGCACAGCACTGTTGAAACCCTACACAAAGCACCTCTTGCTGCCCGAGCATGACTGCAAACCATGCTGATCCGGCAGCAACCCGGACACCTCACCTCCATAAAATCAGACTTTGGATCTTGAACCAGCTATTTCTTTTTATGGTCTTTCTTTTCCTCTTCCCAAGATGGACACAGTAAATCTCTAGCCAGAGGCATGTTGATCCTTATCGATATTTATCTAGCTACACATGGACAGATGTAGTTCTCTAAATCTTATGGGGGGCAGGTGAGGCTGGCACAGGGGAAAGCTATCCTGGGAAAGACGGGCCGTCATTCCTTGGGGCTCAGAGGGTGAGTGTTTGCTATTCTGTCGGTGGCATAGTGACCTCGGTTCTGTCTGCACTTAGACAAAAGTATAAAGTGGCCTTGCTCTGTCTCATTTTATCATGGTCTCCGGAGAGCTTGGGTTGGATTTTCAGTGAGAGGGCAGCTCATCAGAGACTAACACGGTCTAGCTGTGAGAACCAGACCAGCCTCTGAATGTCAGGGCCATTTTCCTTCTCAGTGCTCACCGTGGTCACCCGTGCTGCCAAGTCCCTCCACCATGTGGTAACTTTCCAGCTCGTTCCATACTGTCCTCCTGGAAGGAAGTCACCAGGTGTGGCCGACGTGCTCGGGGTGGAGGTTCTGCTCCACCAACCTGAGCAGTTGTCTGTGAATGTTTACATCTTTTTTTTTTTCCACTTAGGCTGCTCCAAGTCAGGTTTTGAGGAACCCTGAACAGTTCTGACGAGTGTTCTCAGGCCTCCGGGTCCTTCTTGCTTTTAGGACTGCGGGGCTGAGTTCAGGTCCTCTTATTATTGAAACCTTTACATTGAGTCACCAGGGAGATCTCTTTGAAGATGGATTAAGGAAGATGGTATGTCTAGAGTGATTAACCAGGCTCTAGGTTTTTCCAGGTATCCTGTTGGTGATGGAAGCGGGGGTGGGCTCATGTATCAAATAAGAAATGTGCTTCTGGGAGCCTGGACTGTCCACCATGGTCCAGATAAGAACCTACTCTGAAAATTCAACCTGAACAGAAAATCAAGTGCTATGTGATGTGTCTGTCTAGAAACAATGAAGATCCACACTGTGGGGAGCAGAGTTCCTAACAAATGAATGAAGCCTCATTCTGGCCCTGAGCTGGGATGATCTAAAGAAAAGAGGTTGCTCTTTAAAAAAAAGACCAGGAGCTTTTGTTCTGCGCTAGAAAAGATAGAGTTCTTTTCCTTAAGCAGCCGGCTTCTATTCACTGCCAGCTTTTTTCTCCTGTAGAGGAAAATCAATAAAGACAATAAATAAATGGCAATCCCATTGAGGGCTGCTTACTAAGTGATTAAATGTTTCAAACCCCAAATACTTGCATGCTTCAGGGATACAAATCTGAATGAACATATGTAAATGGAATTAATGCTCAAATAATTTTCTAGTTACTTAGCACAAATGTGCAATTATTAATACTGCCATAATTTATGTTTGAATATTTATCCCCATTTTCCTAAGCATAAAACCTTTAATCTACTTTTCTGACATAATTTGAAAATAGATATGGGAATCTTTTTAATCATCTTATGCTTTTTGCAGAGAAAGGAAGACAGAAACAAACAAACAAAAAAAGCCTCAGGTAAGGTGGAATAATTTCTGATGTCTCCACTCCCCCTACCAGAAAGGGAAGCAAGTGGTCCTCCCAAATCTGTGAAAAATTTGGTATGGGGATATCAGTTTTAATTTTACTCCTTGATGCAAGGACCCTGACCATGCAAAGAAGGGTTTTTACCTCAACTTTAGAATTACCACCCAAGAGTTTTTAAAACTTTGATGCAGGACAGAAAAGCCTCCCTGCCCAACTTCTTCACCTACATTTGTCTCCTGCCATCCACACTGGGAGGGGAAAAAAAGCAGATGCTGAGGAAAGAGCCTCTTATATCTGCACCTTTTTTATAAGAAGGAAGACTAGGGTCTGAATTCCAGTTCAACCACTCCCTGGCTAGGTGATCTTGGAGAAGGAAGTTCTCTTTGAACCACATTGTCTCACCATCTGTTAAAGAAGGAGGGAGGGGTGGGAGGAGAGGGTGAAGATGGAAAGACTGAAGAGGGGAAGGCAGGGAGGAGGGCAGTCTCTAAAACTTCCTTCCAAACTTGAGTCTACGGCTCTGAAATTCCAGATTCATCCATCCTTGTGTTATGCCTTCTACTTCTCTTATGTCCTGCCAGCCTCATCTCTCCCACCTCCTGGTGGCATGATGACCACGGTCTTACTATCCAGGAAGGTCCAACAAGTGGGCAGAGTTTTCACTGTCTACAAACCTCCAAAGTCCCAGGCACCTAGGGTTTGGAGGACTGACTTGGGTTTGAATGTCAATGACATAAATGTATTTCTAGTTTAATGAAAATGAGAGCATTCAATATCAGGGAATACTGTTGACACTGATTTTAATAACAGGAAATGGAGGACTAAGTAAGAAAAGTAAAACTATAAAAAGTTGGTTTGGTTATAAAAACTAAATAATACAGTCATTTATGTGAATCCCTCATTTATATCTCATTACTACACAGAATCCTGTTATTCCTGAAATATATGGTAAATTAAATTGTATAAATTTTTAAAATATGTATTTATTATTTATTTTGAATTAAGTATTTCAATCACTTTGTTCAAAACACAAAAATTTCCAAGTGTGTACAATGGAAAGTCTTTCTCAGGCATCCAGTTCTCCACCCGAGGGGCAAACAATGTTCCTAGTTTCCTTTGTATCCTAGTTTAGAAAAGTAAACACATAGGGGTGCCTGAGTGTCATGGTCAGTTAAGCGTCTGACTCTTGGTTTTGGCTCAGGTTGTGGTCTTGGGGTTGTGGCTCCCCATCCCCTACATACCTGCTCATGTTCTCTTTCTCTCTCTCACTTAAATAAATAAATAAATAAATAAATAAATAAATAAATAAATAAAGTAAATATATAGATTAAATATACAGATTATTCTTCTTCCCTTTTTATACAAATGATGACTCACCATAACTTGTATAGATTTCATATAATTAAGAAAAGATCATCAGTATTATGCTCAGCGAAATAAGTCAATCAGAGAAAGACAATTATCATATGATCTCACTGATATGTGGAATTTAAGGAACAAGGCAGAGGATCATAGGGGAAGAGAGAAAAAAATCAAACAAGACTAAACCAGAGAGGGAGATAAACCGTAAGAGACTCTTAATCTCAGGAAACAAACTGAGGGTTGCTGGAGGGGAGGGGGGTAGGGAGATGGGGTAGCTGGGTGATGGACATTGGGGAGGGTATGTGCTGGGGTGAGTACTGTGTGTTGTGTAAGACTGATGAATCACAGACCTGTACTCGTGAAACAAATAATACATTATATGTCAATAATAAAAATAAATAATTAAAAAAAACAAAAGATCATCAGGTCACATAAGCTCAGCCCTCATAATTGTCTGCTCATTAACATAAAAAAAGGTGGGCATGTCTTGATTGTCACTGACTGTATTTGTTTATGTATATAATAAACACACGCACAGAGCTTACAACATGCCAAGCATTGTCCTAAACTCTTTATTAACTCACATGATGCTCATCTATCCTGGGATCTTTTAAAAGAATCCTAAAAGAAGACTCAGTTTATTTAATCAGTAGTTCTGAAGGGAGTTGTACCACCACCCCCCCAGGGGGAATTTTTGAAATTTTCAGTGGTAATTTTTGGTTGTTATAGTGACTGGTGGGCATCATTGGCAACTATTTGGTTAACACCCTGTAATGAATGAGACAGTCCTCCATGACAAAGCATCATCCTGCCTTCAGTATAACTTTGAAATGTCCCATTGCACATTATCATTCAATCCTAGAGCCTAACTCTCTTCACCATAAAAGCACAAAATACTTTTGCATGGTTTCCATGTACATTGAAATTTCCAGAAATGCAACAATGATGTAAATTGAGGGAAGACTGCATTTTGTTTCACTGGGCATTTTACCATGATTTCTTCACTATTTCAGAAAATCATATTGTTGACAGTAATTCCTCCTGTGGGATTTGAGTCTTCAATGCAACACACCTGTATGAGAGCAGACCATGCCCTTGAGAGTTCATCAGTCTACATCACCAAGAGGCTCAGACTCTCAACTATTTCTAACTATGAGAATCAAGAGACCTAGAGATGGATGTTAGGATGTGCTTTCAAACACCTGTGAAACTCTTTCAACTTGACAGACCACAATCAATACTAAAAATGAGAATCACCCGAGAACTCCAGAATCTGCGTGGCTGTTACCTTGCTTGTCTATCCTGACTTGTATCACCCCTAGGCAAGTGGGAGCCTGGGACTTGGTACAAGCAGATCTTCTGAAGTGTGTGTGTGTTGGGGCGGTGGCGGGGGTGGGGGGGACTACTTGAGTTTGTATCTTAGGCAAGAGCTGGCCCAGGAAAAAAGAAGGGCCCAAACAACCAAAGCAGGTGGGGTGGCAGAGAGGGAACAGAGACTGTGGAATCAGGAAGCAGAACCTGAAAGATTCTCAGAGAAGGTGAGGGCAGTGGGACCTTTGTGATAACCTGAGGGGAGCCAGGGAAGGAGAGGGAGCTACAAGGGCCCTGGGGTGATTTCCTTCCTAGAACCAGCCTGGAATATCAAACAACCACAAGGAATGTACACAAGGAATGCAGCCCCTCTAACTAGCTAATGCCAAGGTAAAAAACTTAAAGACTTTACAATCTGGTTTTATAGATGCGATGGTGACTTTGTTATCTTCCTCCATGCCACGATACTGCTGCTTGAATTTGAGGAAGAAACAGAGATAAAGAAAATAAACATTTAGCATAAACAGACTCAGACAACATGTTTATTGATTCTTTAGGGATTTAAATATAGGACAGGCCATTTAGCCAGTACTGGGTGTACACTTTTAATAGATGTAACCTAAAAACACTTAGTATAAGACTGAAGATGTGGTCAGCTTCCCTGTTTCGTGTTAGGTGGGAGGACTGGAAGAGGAGAGCACCTGTGAATGGGGAAGGATCATGAGCACAAGCATTTTAAGGAGCAACTTTGGAGTAGCTTATTATGCAGTTAGTATTTTGCTTGATGAATGTAAAAAAATAATCATGAAATTTAACTTTTGGTAAACTGTGCACACCACTGGGGTCAACAGTCAGTGTTTGCTTTTAAGACAACTGGAAACTCTTTTCAACTAAACAGGTTATACAATCCCCCATCCAACCTTCCATCTTCCCTTATTTCTTAGTTTCTCCATTTCTGTCTATCATAACATCACCTTGCCTACACCTGATTTGGTGCCAAGTTCCAAAACACCTTCCTTTGAGTCTATTCTATTTGTTTCTTCGTTGATGTCCTCACTGCTATGTTTCTAATGTAGAGCTTTGTTGCTCTTTTTCCTTTTTTGTCTTCCATCTGAACATTGTTGACATTTTTTGGGGGGGGAGGGTGGGCAAAGGGAGAGAATCTCTATTTGTCAGAGAGAGAGAGAGAGAAACTGAGCAAGGAGTGGCAGTGGCAGGTAGAAGGAGAAGCAGGCTCCCCGCTGAGCAAGGAGCCCTATGTAGGACTCTATCACAGGATCCTGGGATCATGACCTGAGCCAAAGGCAGACGTTTAACCAACTGAGCCACCCAGGTGTCCCAGGAGAAGGAGAATCTTAAGCAGGGTCCACACCCAGTGAGGCTTGATCTCACAACCCTGAGACCATGACCTGAGCCAAAAGTAAGTTGGATGCTTAACCAACTGAGCCACCCAGATGCCCCAGAACATTGTTGACATATTACTCTTCCCCAAACAGTGTTCATCAGTCGTTCTTCCAATCAAATATTTCCCCTTATCTATCAAGGTGAGACTTTCTGCTTCTTTTCAACTTCTTCTAAAATCCGTTCTTACATGTTTTCTCACATTCACTTCAACCCTTTACTCCCCCATTGATCCATTACTAAGTCCTACTGATGCTGCCACTGAGATCTCTTTTGAATCCACCCACTTTCCTCCATTCCCTCTGTTATCACTCTTGTCCAACCCTCACCTGCGTCTGCGTCCCAACAAGTCCCATCATTCCTCAATGTCCCTCTCCAGTCCATCCTCAATGTTCAGTAGGAGGGAATTTTTTAAAATGTACATGAGGGGCTTCCGGTTAAGATGGCGGAGGAGTAAGAGACACCTTTTTCAGCCAGTCTCCTGAGTCGAGCTGGATAGGTACCAGACCAGCCTAAACAACCACGGAACCAGCCTGAGACGCAGGAAGATGCATCTGGATCTTTACAAATGAACATCTCCAGCGCTGAGTATTGAGGTACGAAGCGGGAGCCTGAAACTGTGCACAGATATCTCGGAAGATAAACGGAAGGGGAGGGAGCCGCGGATTCGGGCGCCGGGAAGCGGTAGCCACTTGCACGGGGAGCGGGGCGGGGCTCGCGGCACGGCACCCGCAAAACAGCAGACTGAGACCCTGAGCCAGGTGCGCGCCACCAGGCATCTCGAGGCACCCGGAATCCGGTGAGCTCACTGGATCAGACTGAGACCGGGAGCTTCCGGGTCGGGGAGGCTGGCGGCTGGCGGCATTAGAAACACAAAGGACAGAGACGCGCCGGCCCTGGAAGTGAGGGCTGGGACGCCGGGTGTGGGGCGCACATCCCGGGACGCTGCAGGGTTGAGCAGCACCAACAGTAACAGAGTTAAAGTGGCCAGAACATTAGTAGAGAACGGGCCGCAATCCTTCTGTTCCGTGACAGAGGCTGAAATTTGGCCGCTGCTGCTCTGACTCTCAGAAGAGGCACAGCAAACCGCCAGGGAAAGCCGCCAGAGAACAAAAGCCTGGAAATACCGGCTCAGAGAGTGCCCATCCCCATCCCCCCTCGCAGGCGACACGGAGACTCTACCCAAACAGGGTTGCCTGAGTATTGGCGCGGCAGGCCCCTCCCCCAGAACACAGAAGGCAGGCTGAAAAATCAAGAAGCCCACAACCCGGGCGCCTGGGTGGCGCAGTCATTGAGCGCCTGCCTTCGGCTTAGGGCGTGATCCCGGCGTTCCGGAAAGGAGTCCCTCATCGGGCTCCTCCGCTGGGAGCCTGCTTCTTCCTCTCCCACTCCCCTGCTTCTGTTCCCTCTCTCGCTGGTTGGCTGCCACATAAATAAATAAATAAAATCTTTAAAGAAGAAGCCCACATCCCTAAGATCCCTATAAAACAAGGGGCACGGCCTGGGACCCAGTCAATAATTTGGGCTCTGGAAACCCCGCAACCTCTCTTCATCAGAATGACAAGAAGGAGAAGCCCCCCCCAGCAAAGAAAAGACAGTGATTCTGTGGCCTCTGCCACAGAAATAATGGATATGGATGTAACCAAATTATCAGAAATGGAATTCAGAGTAACGATGGTCAAAATGATGAGTAGAATTGAAAAAACTATTAACGAAAAGGTTACTGAGAATATAGAATCCCTAAGGACAGAAATGAGAGCGAATCTGACAGAAATTAAAAATTCTATGAGCCAAATGCAGGCAAAACTAGAGGCTCTGACGGCCAGGGTCGCAGAAGCAGAGGAACGGGTTAGTGAATTGGAGGATGGGTTAATAGAGGAAAAAATGAAAATAGAAGATGGTCTTAAAAAAATCCACGCCCACGAATGTAGGTTACGGGAGATTACTGACTCAATGAAACGATCCAATGTTAGAATCATCGGCATCCCCGAGGGGGTGGAGAAAAACAGAGGTCTAGAAGAGATATTTGAACAAATTGTAGCTGAAAACTTCCCTAATCTAGCAAGGGAAACAAACATTCGTGTCCAAGAGGCAGAGAGGACCCCTCCCAAGCTCAACCACGACAAACCTACGCCACGTCACGTCATAGTGCAATTCGCAAATATTAGATGCAAGGATACAGTATTGAAAGCGGCCAGGGCAAAGAAATTTCTCACGTACCAAGGCAAAAGCATCAGAATTACGTCAGACCTGTCTACACAGACCTGGAATGAGAGAAAGGGTTGGGGGAGCATATTTAAAGCTCTTTCAGAGAAAAACATGCAGCCAAGGATCCTTTATCCAGCAAGGCTGTCATTCAGAATTGATGGAGAAATAAAGACATTTCAGAATCGCCAGTCACTAACCAATTTTGTAACCACGAAACCAGCCCTACAGGAGATATTACGGGGGGTTCTATAAAAGTAAAAAGGCCCCAAGAGTGATACAGAACAGAAAGTCACAGCCAATACAAACAAAGACTTTACTGGCAACATGGCAACATTAAAATCATATCTCTCAGTAATCAGTCTTAATGTAAATGGTTTGAACCATCCCATAAAACGCCACAGGGTTGCAGATTGGATAAAAAGAAATGACCCATCCATTTGCTGTCTACAAGAGACTCATTTCGAACCCAAAGATGCATTCAGACTGAGAGTAAGGGGATGGAGTACCATCTTTCACGCAAATGGACCTCAAAAGAAAGCTGGGGTAGCAATTCTCATATCAGATAAATTGGATTTTAAACTACAGACTATAGTTAGAGATGCAGAAGGGCACTATATTATTCTTAAGGGAAGTATTCAACAAGTGGATATGACAATTATAAATATATATGCCCCCAACAGGGGAGCAGCAAGATACACAAGCCAACTCTTAACCAGAATAAAGAGACATATAAATAAAAATACATTAATAGTAGGGGACCTCAACACTCCACTCTCAGAAATAGACAGAACACCCTGGCAAAAACTAAGCAAAGAATCAAAGGCTTTGAATGCCATACTCGACGAGTTGGACCTCATAGATATATATAGAACACTACACCCCAGAACCAAAGAATACTCATTCTATTCTAATGCCCATGGAACATTCTCAAGAATAGACCATGTTCTGGGACACAAAACAGGTCTCAACCGATACCAAAAGATTGAAATTATCCCCTGCATATTCTCAGACCACAACGCTCTGAAATTGGAACTCAACCACAAGGAAAAATTTGGAAGAAACTCAAACACTTGGAGACTAAGAACCATCCTGCTCAGGAATGACTCGATAAACCAGGAAATCAAAAATCAAATTAAACAATTTATGGAGACCAATGAGAATGAAAATACAACAGTCCAAAACCTATGGGATACTGCAAAGGCAGTCCTAAGGGGGAAATACATAGCCATCCAAGCCTCACTCAAAAGAATAGAAAAATCTAAAATGCAGTTTTTATATTCTCACCTCAAGAAGCTGGAACAGCAACAGAGGGACAGGCCTAATCCACGCACGAGGAAGCAGTTGACCAAAATTAGAGCTGAAATCAATCAAGCAGAAACCAGAAGTACAGTAGAGCAGATCAACAGGACTAGAAGCTGGTTCTTTGAGAGAATCAATAAAATTGACAGACCACTGGCAAGACTTATCCAAAAGAAAAGAGAAAGGACCCAGATTATTAAAATTATGAATGAAAAAGGAGAGGTCACGACGAACACCATTGAAATTGGAAGGATTATTAGAAATTTTTATCAACAGCTATATGCCAATAAACTAAGCAATCTGGAAGAGATGGAATCCTTCCTGGAAACCTATAAACTACCAAGATTGAAACCGGAAGAAATTGATTCCTTAAACAGGCCAATTAATTATGAAGAAATTGAGTCAGTGATAAACAACCTTCCAAATAACAAAACTCCAGGCCCGGACGGTTTTCCTGGGGAATTCTACCAAACATTCAAAGAAGAAATAATACCTATTCTCCTAAAGCTATTTCAAAAAATAGAAACAGAAGGAAAGCTACCAAACTCATTCTATGAGGCCAATATTACCTTGATCCCCAAACCAGGCAAAGACCCCCTCAAAAAGGAGAATTACAGACCGATTTCCCTAATGAATATGGACGCCAAAATCCTCAACAAGATACTTGCTAATAGAATCCAACAGTACATTAAAAGGATTATCCATCACGATCAAGTGGGATTCATACCTGGGATGCAAGCGTGGTTCAATATTCGCAAATCAATCAGCGTGATACATCATATCAACAAGAAAAGACTCAGGAACCATATGATCCTCTCAATCGATGCCGAAAAAGCATTTGACAAAATACAGCATCCTTTCCTGATTAAAACCCTTCAGAGTGTAGGAATAGAAGGTACATTTCTCAATCTCATAAAAGCCATCTATGAAAAGCCTACTGCAAATATTATTCTCAATGGGGAAAAGCTGGAAGCCTTTCCCTTAAGATCAGGAACTCGACAAGGATGCCCACTCTCGCCACTATTATTCAACATAGTACTAGAAGTCCTTGCAACAGCAATCAGACGACAAAAAGGGATCAAAGGTATTCAAATTGGCAAAGAAGAAGTCAAAATGTCTCTCTTTGCAGATGACATGATACTCTATATGGAAAACCCAAAAGAAGCCACTCCCAAACTATTAGAAGTTATAGAGCAATTCAGTAACGTGGCGGGATACAAAATCAATGCTCAGAAATCAGTTGCATTTCTATACACGAATAACGAGACCGAAGAAAGAGAAATTAGGGAATCCATCCCATTTACAATAGCACCAAAAACCATACGTTACCTTGGAATTAACTTAACCAGAGACGTAAAGGACCTATATTCTAGAAACTATAAATCACTCTTGAAAGACATTGAGGAAGACATAAAAAGATGGAAAGATATTCCATGCTCATGGATCGGAAGAATTAACATAGTTAAAATGTCTATGCTACCCAGAGCAATCTACACTTTCAATGCTATCCTGATCAAAATACCGAGGACATTTTTCAAAGAGCTGGAACAAATAGTCCTTAAATTTGTATGGAAACAGAAAAGACCCCGAATCTCCAAGGAACTGTTGAAAAGGAAAAACTAAGCTGGGGGCATCACAATGCCGGATTTCGAGCTGTACTACAAAGCTGTGATCACAAAGACAGCATGGTACTGGCACAAAAACAGACCCATAGACCAATGGAACAGAATAGAGAGCCCAGAAATGGACCCTCGGCTCTTTGGGCAACTAATATTTGACAAAGCAGGAAAAACATCCGGTGGGAAAAAGACAGTCTCTTCAATAAATGGTGCTGGGAAAATTGGACAGCTACATGCAAAAGAATGAAACTTGACCACTCTCTCACACCATACACAAAAATAAACTCCAAATGGATGAAAGACCTCGATGTGAGACAGGAATCCATCAAAATTCTAGAGGAGAACATAGGCAGCAACCTCTACGACATCGGCCAAAGCAACCTTTTTCATGACACATCCCCAAAGGCAAGAGAAACAAAAGATAAAATGAATTTATGGGACTTCATCAAGATTAAAAGTTTCTGCACAGCCAAGGAAACAGTCAGAAAAACTAAGAGGCAGCCCACGGAATGGGAGAATATATTTGCAAATGACACTACAGATAAAGGACTGGTATCCAAGATCTACAAAGAACTTCTCAAACTCAATACACGAGAAACAAATAAACAAATCAAAAAAATGGGCAGAAGATATGAACAGACACTTTTCCAATGAAGACATACAAATGGCTAACAGACACATGAAAAAATGTTCAAAATCATTAGCCATCAAGGAAATTCAAATCAAAACCACATGAGATACCACCTTACGCCAGTTAGAATGGCAAAAATAGACAAGGCAAGAGACAACAATTGTTGGAGAGGATGTGGAGAAAGGGGATCCCTCCTACATTGTTGGTGGGAATGCAAGTTGGTACAGCCACTCTGGAAAACAGTGTGGAGGTCCCTTAAAAAGTTAAAAATTGAGCTACCCTATGATCCAGCCATTGCACTACTGGGTATTTACCCCAAAGATACAGACGTAGTAAAGAGAAGGGCCATATGCACCCCAATGTTCATAGCAGCAATGTCCACAATAGCTAAATCGTGGAAGGAGCCGAGATGCCCTTCAACAGATGACCGGATTAAGAAGTTGTGGTTCATATATACGATGGAATATTACTCAGCTATCAGAAAGAACGAGTTCTCAACATTTGCTACAACATGGACGGCACTGGAGGAGATAATGCTAAGTGAAATAAGTCAAGCAGAGAAAGACAACTATCATATGATTTCTCTCATCTATGGAACATAAGAACTAGGCTGATCGGTAGGGGAAGAAAGGGATAAAGAAAGGGGGGGGTAATCAGAAGGGGGAATGAAACATGAGAGACTATGGACTATGAGAAACAAACTGAGGGCCTCAGAGGGGAGGGGGGTGGGGGAATGGGATAGGCTGGTGATGGGTAGTAAGGAGGGCACGTATTGCATGGTGCACTGGGTGTTATACACAACTAATGAATCATCGAGCCTTACATCGGAAACCGGGGATGTACTGTATGGTGACTAACATAATATAATAAAAAATCAAAAAATAAAAAAATATATAATGTACATGAGATCACATCCCCTTGCTTAAAACTAGTGACTGTTTTTTTTATCGGACTTAAAAACAAAACAAAATGTAACTCCTTAACATGAACTATACCGCCCTGCACCATCTGTTTCCTGCTTACTTTTCAAGCCCCAAATTGTGCTACTCTGTCCCTCACTCACCATTTTCCGGTTATATAAGCAACCATCGCTCTAGCCGTATGTTCTGTTCATGTCCCAAGCTTTCTTCCACCTGAGCCTTTACCAGGCTATTTCACCTAAGCCCCTACCTTTCACCCAGAGAATGCCTTCTTATCCTATAGGTCTCAGCTTACATGATAGCATTGTTAGAAATAAACATTCTCAAGGAAATTAACTAAAACAGGATCTTCATGAAACTCAAGATCATCAGTGCTATGATAGAACACAAGAATAATATGAAAAGAGAGCTGGGAAAATAAGAAATTGTGGGCAAAATAAATCTGAATGCAGAATGAGTCGATCCATTACAAACAAGGAGAAGAAAATTTGGCTTTGTGGAAAACTGAGCCAGAAACATGGAGAAGAAATTTGAGAAAGTCAAACAAAATACAGAAAGAAACAAGATTAAAAAGATAAGAGGCATGATGATAGATATGGAGGGCAGACAGCAGAGATCGGTATTCAAATAACCAATGTCCTAAAACAGAAAACATATCAAAAGGAGTGGAAAAATACATTCAAAAGATAATAGAAAAAAATTTTTTTGATGTCAAAAAAAAAAAAAAAACAACACATCTGCCTGTATTAGGGTCTCAGAGAAACAGCCAATATGTCCCATGATCTGCTGTCTGCAAGCTGGAGAACCAGGAAAGCTGGTAATAGAGTTCAGTCAGCATCCAAAGCCTTGAGAATCAGGGCACCAAGGGTGTTAAGTCCCAGTCTCAGTCTGAAGGCCCCTAAACCAA
This sequence comes from Ursus maritimus, assembly GCF_017311325.1. Classification (NCBI taxonomy): domain Eukaryota; kingdom Metazoa; phylum Chordata; class Mammalia; order Carnivora; family Ursidae; genus Ursus; species Ursus maritimus. The sequence goes on along the minus strand of NW_024426885.1, from coordinate 6,822,697 downwards.
GAGCACTGATGTCCAAAGGCAGGAGAAAGTGGATGTCCCAGATCAAGCAAAGAGCGAATTTGCCCATCTTCCACATTTTTGTTCTCTTGAGTTCCTCAACGGATTGAGTGATGCCCACTGGCATTGGTAAGGGCAATCTTCTTTACCCAGTCAACCTACTTAAATGCTAATCACATCCAGAAAAACCTCACATACACACCCAGACATAATGTTTTACCAGCTATCTGGGCATCCTTAGCTCAGAAGAGCTGACACATAAAAGTAACCATCACATTTCCCATCAAACAGGCTCACCAAATTCATCAAATGAAAAATGATCAAAACAGGAAGATGTATCTTGGCAAATTTATTGAACTTTAGAAATAAAGATCACTGCACACAGCTAAGAAGATAGGACAAGTCTCTTCGAATGGGAAAAATTAAAAGACATTCGCAAGTATGCAAGGACTAAATGGACATATTGCTCTTACACGTGAATCAGAAAAGTCTTAATGAAGCAATCTAAGGAGCTCAGAAAGGATAGAAAACATGAAAGCCATTGTTCTAAAGGATTAGAGATGAACACTGAATCCACGTAAAGGTAAAGAACAATGGTGGTTATGTTATTCAAAATAGAATGTAAATTTATATGCAAACATTTTAAAATTTTTAATGAAAAAATTAAAAAATTCAACAAAACTTGTTATTACAGAGAATGTAAATGTTTTGTGCAAAAATAAAAACATAATGATAATAGATAAGGATATTGAGATATATATATATATATATCTCAATTAAATATACCAGAATATACCAATTAGAATTAGGAAGAAAAAGAGTGAAGAAAGAAAAAGAAATGTAAGGGTTCTAATTTCCTCGTAATGTTTAATTTTGTAAATTGATAAATGGAGAAAGATATAAGAATATTGTTTGAAGTTGTAAAGGTAGACATTAGTTGGAAATTAAAAGAGTCTGTGTATCTTCCATTTGCCTCCCTGGACAATAAAAAATCAAAACCAAACCAAAACATATAGTGAAAAAAAGAATATAAAATCAAGAAAACAAAAATACCCATAAATTACTACATAAAATTACAAAGTTGAAATGAAATACGGCTACTACAAAAATCAGTGCAAATGGGATGAAAAACTAAAGTCACCTATTTGCTCTTAGGGACAAATTTTGAAAGTAAAAGAATGGCCCACGACACATCAGGCAGCCACAAATAAAAAGAAAGCAGCGTTTGCAATATGAATATTAGACACAGTTCAATTCAGAGGGGAAGGCATTATAATGCTAAGGTATAAAATTCATAATGAAAATGTATGTTTCATTCACCTTTATACACCAAAAAATATAACATCAAAACTGATAAAAAGTAAAAGTTGCAGGAAGTAAAAGGATAAAGTATTGGAAACCCAATAGTAAGAGGAGACTTTAACACACTTCTCTTAGTCACTAATGACTTCTATAGACTAACAGTAAGTAATAAGCAAACAGACAAAAAAAAAATCCCGCTAGATCTGATAAATATAAATAGCAGTTTCTTTTCAAGTGCCCATATATTTTGCAAAAATTGGATAACAAATAAAACCTGTCGATTCTAAGAAACTATAAATGGTGCAGGTTTTCTGACAATCTAATAAAACTAAATTAAATAGCAAAGAAGAAAAAATAAAAATAAAAAATCCTCACTAGTAGTAAATGCACAAACACCTCCTAAACTACTCTTAAGCCAAGAAAGAAATTGAAACCATAAGCCTAGAGTAGCTACAAATGATAACAAAAATAATACAAATTGAATCCTAAAGCTGTACTTAGATAAACATCAGTTTTAAATTCTTTCACAGTTATCATTAAAGAATGAAAGAAATGAATTCAACATCCAAATCAAGTACTTAGATAAATAACACTAAAGTAAACATACACAAAAAAAGAAATTAATAAAGATAAATGCAGATATAAATGAATTAGCATATAAAACTGGCAGAACTGATCCATAAAATCAAGAGCTGGCTAAGGGGAAAGCAATAAAGACTCAGAGTAAAATAAACTACTTGCTCGACTAATCAAGTAAAAAGTGAGAAAGCACAAAAAACACAAAATTAGAAACAAGAATAGAAAAAAAACCTAGACACAAAGGGAGTTAAAAGAATTCAAAACAGTATTTTGTACGACTCTAGCTAATACATTTGAAAACCTGGCTGAAAAGTTGATTATTACATCTGTGTTCGCCAGCTTCCAGCCTCCCCTGTGGAAAGGGTATCCATTGGGGGGCTATTGGGAAAGTGCATTTCAGCTCAAGAACAAACATGGGTGCACCAGCTCTTCCTGAACTCCTAAAGGGGCTGCAGTCTCCTTGCAGCCATGAGGGAAAAGCTGAGACTCGCAGACACAAGCCAGGGCTGAACTGCAGAATGAACTAACACCCTCTCCCTCCAGCCTTCCTGATACTGGAGAAAAACGAATGTTTTATATAAATCTTTATTATTAAAGTTTTCTGTTATTTGCAACAAAATGTATTTCTGACTATGCATATACTTTGTTACTATGACAAAGAAAGCACCTTACATTCATTTAAAAAACAGGAACAAAGCAAGGATGCCACTGTTTCTACTCTCATTTATCATGATGCTGGAAGTGTTAGCCAATACAAATAGACAAGAGAACCAAATAAGAAATATAAATAGTAAAAAGAAGAAGGCGGGTTATCATGATTTTAGATGCTATGACTGATAGAGTACCCAAATGAATGAACTAAAAACCATTATTAAAAATATAACTTAATGAGGTGTCTGGTTACAAAATTAATATGCCAAAATAAATGGGCTTTACTATATAAATATAATGACTAATTAGAGAATATAATGGAAGAAAAAATCCCATTTATAACAGCAAAAAATTGATAAAATAACTAGGAACATATTTGGAAAAATGGGACTTAAAACTAAAAATCTACTTATTCTTCAAAGGTAATGACTAATATTATAATGTTAGTTTTTTCTCTATGAATTATAAACTCAATAAAATCTTAACAAAAGAAAGCTGATGAGGCAATATTAAAGTAAACCAAATGAAAATCATGAGAAAAATACTAAATGGAACAAAGAGAGATACTTGATCTTGATAAAGAACCAATTTACTAGGACGATAAAATAGTTATAAATTTTAATGTTTTGAATTGTGTAGTATAAAAATTCTTAGAAAAATCAGAACAATATTAGAAAAAAGAAAATAATGGTGAGACAATTTAGCACAATTCTCTCAGAAATGGACAGATAAATGAAGACATGAGGATTTGAAAACATTAATGAACAATCCTGATTTAGTAGGTATATGCAGAAATGTATGTCCAATGAATGAAAAATACTCATTCTATTCAAAACTGCTTAGCATTTCAAAATGTTTACATATTTATATATATGTTTTTATATATTATGGTATATGTTTATAAGAAATCTCAGTCCCTAAAAGTAGAAATCATAAATGCCAGTTCCTTTGATTATAATTCAATTAAACTAGAAAATTAATAATTCTAAAACCTTGGGCATTTACAGATTCTCTTCTAGACAACACATATCAAAAAGAAAATAAAAATTATAGAATATTTAAAAACTGATAAAAATTGAGGCACTACAACTCAAAGTTATTGAGATGTGGTCAAAATAAGATTTAAAAAATGTATGGCCTTACTTGTGTTTATTGGAAAAAAATGAAGACTAAAAATTAAATAATTAAGCATTCAATTCAAGAAGTTTAGAGAAGGAATAATAGCCTAAAAGGAAAAGCTGATTTATTCATATCTCAACTCCAGAATAAAAGCAGAAATTATTGCAATAGAGAGCAAAATGGTAAACCTGATCAGCATAATCAATAGTGGCTTCTTTTAAAATAGCTGATAAAATAGACAAATCTCTGGTAATTCTAACCAAGAAAAAAATGGAGAAAACATACATAAAAATATTAGAAAAGACATATGAGGTATCATCAAAGTCATGGGAAAAATTTAATAAGAGAAGACTTCCATACCATCTCTCTTCTACGAAGATGTTTTAATAAATCTTATAAATTACGTTAAGAGTAGTGTAACCCCTGCCAGGCAGAGGAGGATATTGTGGTGGCTGTCATTGCCCACGTGTGGCAGAACTTAGCTTTGCTTAGAAGCTCAGTCTGCATTCCATTTTCACCTCAATAAAGTCATTTCCACTGGTAGAAAAACCAAGCATTTGAATTTCCCACTTAAATTTAGACCCTATAGGTATGCATAAAACATTTCAAAACTGATCACATTAACATGAAACACTGAGGGTGTAGGGCCCTGCGTTCAGGACCAGCTCCTAAGTCTAAGGAAGCCAACGGCCTCCCTCCTCCACCCCACCACAGGGACTGGAAGAGGCATGCCAGGAGCAGGAAAAAGGACCCCACCTTCATTTGTTTCCTGGAAGAGCCCCCTGAATAGTTGGAAAGTTCCTACTATGAAAATAACATTCTCAACATAGCCAAGGGCAGATACCAAATTAAAAGAAAACTGGAAGAGAAACAACACTCCAGTAGCAACAAACATGCAAAGTGCCCAGATTTTGGTTTCTAATTCCATTCTCCAATGAAAGGAACCAGAGCTTCTTGGAAAAATGGCTGATTCCAGGACTGGGACAGAAAATATAAAAGATGAGTCAGGAGCATCTGGTAGGGCCAAAAAGTAAGACACTGCTAAAAAATATATATATATTTAAAGCCCCCAAGAATGAGGATGTGTCAAAGAGACAGGAGCCAACTGAAAGAACTCCCAAAGACTGAAGACAGAGCAATATGAGCAATAAAATTCAAAAAGTAGTATTGGATTGGGGTGCCTGGCTGGCTCAGTCAGTAGAGCGTGCAACTCTTGATCTTGGGGTCGTGAGTTTGAGCCCCATGTTGGGTGTAGGGATTACTTTTAAAACATTTAAAAAAACATAGTATTGAATTATAACCCAAAGAGTAAGATATACCCATGAGTCTATATGATATAAGTAAATAATTGAATAGATTAATAAATGGAGGAGAAGAGACAAATCTCCTTGTAGAAATATTCCAAATAATTTATGTAGAAACTCTGTCTTCAGGGAGGGGGAGCATAACTTCCACTCCTTAGGTATGGAGACTTCCTTCCAAAATGCACAGCATGGAAAGTAGGGGGTAGCTTTACAGGGGGAATACTTGAGAAGGACTACCTCAGCCATGTGACCAAGGACAACATCCACAATCAGACATCATGTGGATAGTATGTACTCCTAATCTGTGGGATGAACAGGGCACTTCATCTCTATGATCGTCCTGACAATAACCTGTAACTCCAGTCCTATTGTGAAAAGACATCAGACAAATTTCAGTACAGGGGCATCCTACAAAATGCCTGACCAGTACTCCTCAAAATTGTTGAGATCATCAGAAACAAAGTCTGGAAAACTGCCACAGCCAAGAGGAGCCTAAGAGGACATAATGACTAAATGTCATGTGGTATCCTGGATATAATCCTGGAACAGAGAAAGGACATTAGGTAAAAACCAAAGGAATCTAAATAAACTATGATCTTTACTAATAACGTATCAGTGTTGGCTCATTAATTATCACAAAAGTACCATACTAATGTAAGATGTTAATAATAGGGGAAACTGGGTGCCTGGTACATGGAAACTATCAATTTTTCTGAAAATCTAAAACTGGAGCAAAACAGAAAGTCTATTAAAAAGAAAAAAATGGGTAATTGGTGGAGCTAGGGTATGGACAAAGCAGCCTGACTCTACAGCCCATACTGTTAATAAGAAAATAATTTTCTAGGGGCACCTGGGTGGCACAGCGGTTGAGCGTCTGCCTTCAGCTCAGGGCGTGATTCCGGCGTTATGGGATCGAGCCCCACATCAGGCTCTTCCGCTGGGAGCCTGCTTCTTCCTCTCCCACTCCCCCTGCTTGTGTTCCCTCTCTCGCTGGCTGTCTCTATCTCTATCGAATAAATAAATAAAATCTTTAAAAAAAAAAAAAAAGAAAATAATTTTCTAGAAAAATTAAAATTATGAAAAGTTTTCTTAAGAAAGAGAATAGAAAACTAAATACAATAAGCCTAGATAAATGCAACAGGTTGCAAAATTGCATACCTCCACCTCCTCATTCCCCCTGAGCCCCAAGAGGCAGCAAGCCTAGATGGTTTCATAAACAAGTTTTTCCGAAGGAACCAACAACTCCTGTAACATTTTTTGCTGTTACAGAGAATTAAACACAAACAAAAAACTGAAAAACTGAAAGTTTCCCAACTCATTCTATAGAACTACTATAATTCTGACACCAAACAGGACAAAAAATAATAATAATATTCACACACATGCACACATACACACACACACCCCCAATAAACCAATGCTATTTGTGAATACACATTTAAATTTGATGTAATAACAAATTTTATGCTGGAGAAAGTCAGGGTAGCCAGAGTGAGTCACCAGAGGCCAGGGAGCCACACTGTCTATCTACTAGTACAGAGCTAGTTCAATATTTAACAGCTTTCCTGGTATGTTCTGGGTGACTGTGTGCCCCAGGACAAGCCCACTGATGCTATATATCCGAGCATTCCTGTGTTTTCAATTCAGTAAATAAATAGATCAGGATCTGGAAGGACACAGACCATTTTGCTTACAAGGGTGAAAGAACTGAAACCAGAGCCATGGTTGGTTTTAAAAAAGGGGAGATTTTACTCAATTATCTCTTATTATTTAAAAAAAATTTTTTTTGGTTAAAATAAGGCATGCATTCAATCCAATCCAATCAAAATCCCAATGAAAAAATTTTGAAGTGATAATATGATATGATGATATGATTAAATGAGTGTAAAACTCATCTGTGGAAATAAGCATGTGCAAATGGAAAAGCACGAGGTTGGGGAGTACAAAACTTGCCCTAAACTGATAGTAAAATACGTTATAAATCTCCGTGTTTTAATAAGTGTCCTACTGAATCAGGAATAGATGGAAATGTCAACAGATTATAGTGCCCAGAAATGAACTTAAGTATACGTAAATTTAATGTATGATAAAAGTGGCATTTTAAATCAATGGGGAAATGATAGAGAGGGTACTGGGATGTCTGGCTGTTTGGAAAACATACAGTTAAATCTCTATCACATAGTTTACCCTGAAATAGACTATAGGTGCATCAAAGATTTAAATGCAAAAATCTAAAACCATGGAAGTACTAGAACAGGACATGAGTGACCTGTATAATCTCGGCAAGGGAAATCTCTGATAGAGGCAACTAGAAACCACATAAAAGCACACCATTACGCTCCCTAAGGATACTTTTGCACAATAAGGGATACTGTAGGTAAAATCAAGATAAAAGATAAGCTAGGGAAAATGTCTGTCACACGTATAGGATGAAAATTCATATCCTTTGTAGAAAAATAAGAAAATTAAAAAAATCCCAAGACGCACTGGAAAAAGGAAGCAATAAAAAGAGGAAGGAGTCCTTATTTAGTGTCACATAGCAATTCTTCCTCACACAAATTGTGCACCCTCTTTAGCCGAGATGTTCCACTCCTAGGATTCAGTTCTCTAGACTCACTCACAAAAACTGGAGCATTGTTTGCAATAAGAAAAGAAATCTAAAAAAATCCAATGTATACTAATAGAGTATTGAGTAAATGGATTCGGTATATCTATATAATGGAATACTCTGCAACCATCAAAAATGAAAAGGTAAATCTGTATGTACTGACATGGAAGTTTCTAGAATAATTATTTGAGTAGAAAAAAGTTGCACAGCAAAGTAGTCACATTTTTGTAAAATAACTAGAATATGTATAATTGCATAATTATAGAAAAGGATCTTGTAAGAATGTACAACAATCTGTTAAAAGGATGATTGCTAAGAAATGGGAAAAAAGTGAAGTATAGACATCTCTATTCTCTTTCTTATGTTCATGTATAGTTTGGATGTTTTTAAGTTTGCATCATATAACCACTAAAAATAGGAATTAAAATTCAGAAATAATTTAAAAATTGTTAAGGTTCTTGTCTCACTTTTATATTCTGTATTTATTAGCAAAATGAAAAATTCTAGAACAACAAAAAAGGCAACCAACTTGATTGATAAGCCAGCTGAATGAGTTAAGCATCATAAGCAACCTCAGATTTTCAGCCAGAGTGCTAGTTCATTCATAAAGAACATTCAAAAATGGGAATAAGTGAAAAGCCTCACAGAAAACCATCACAATCTCTCCTACCAACTTCTCTAGTCCTTCACTCTCCTAGCAGCCTGATGGTGGCATTGGCCAGGGACAACGAGTGGTGAATAAGTAGCTTTGGATAGGAAGTTGCCATTCCAATGGGAAACTTGGCAGGAGCACTGAACAAATGGAAACTTTGTGAAGTGAAGAAAGCCCACCCGCTGTGTGGAACACTGGAGGCAACTGTGGTGTAGTGAAGGAATACTCAATTTGAGAGTTCTGAAATTTGGGTTGGGTATTTCCATCCATCGAGACTGAGTTAGAAAATTAGTGCACTTCTTTGAGCCTCATTTCAGTGGGATTGAATGATGAAAAATGGGATTAATGATACCTATCCCATAGGACTGTGGTGAAAGGTCAAAATTTTTTAAAAGATTTATTTATCTATTAGAAAGAGAGAGGGTGAGAGCATGGGGGGAGGAAGGGCTGAGGGAGAGGGAAACTTAAGCAGACTCCACGCTGAGTGGGGAGCCCGACATGGGGCTCAGCCTGGGCTGGATCTCACTACCTTGAGATCACAACCCTGAGATCATGACCTGGAAATGAAGAGTTGGGCGCTTAAGGGACAGCACTGCCCAGGGGTCCCTGAAAGATCAAATTTAAACATGTGTATAGAGGGGCACCTGGCTCAGTCAGTAAAGCATATGAACTTGGGGTCATGGATTCAAGCCCTGTATTGGGTACAGAAGTTCCTTAAAAAATAAACAAAATAAACATATATATGGAACACTCAGTAAACAGTAAGACCGTGAATGTGTAAATTGTTACTATACTACTTGTGGAATGTGTTAGCCAGTAGAAAGCAGTGGGACCATAACTCTCAGCTCATGAATTCAATGCACATGACAGGGCTAGGGTTGCTGGATAAAATACAGGATGCCTAGTTAAATGTGAATTTCAGATAAGGAATGAAAATTTTTTTACCATATGTCTCATGATAACTGAGCACAAGTTAACATTTCATTTTGACTATTATCTATTGTTCTCTCATATCAAATAAATTAGGTGCATCTCCCCAACTATTTTGAAAGCTCTGTGGGAATACAGATCATTTCATATATTTATCTTGGATAACAGGTATGATTACCTATTATCCAGGTATGCTCCAGGATGCTCAAACACTGTCATGCTTGTAACAGATACTAATAAATGATGATGAGAGCAAGGATTTGGTTTGGAGGTCATTAGTCCCTCTAATGCCTTCAGGGCTTGAATAAAGTTGCTAATATCTACACGGTCCTCTTGTCTGGCTGCCCTGGGAACCTAGAAGCAGCTAGGGCTCAGGAGCTTAGATACTGGTCCATTTCTAGAAGTTAAGAAAAGAAGGTTCCAGAAACCTAGATGACACTAATGGAGCTAAGCTCATTGCCATTTGCTCTCATACCATATAACTCAGGTGCCTGAGTCACCCACACTTGACTTAAAACCTTAAATTCCTCCTATACTTTGCTTGAATGTTGTTACATGGTTATGATTCACTAAGAGATAAACAGAAGTCTTTAGAGTCTATTTGATTTCTTAAAAAAGAAAGACATTTTGCACTTTTAAACTTGGAAACTAACTCAGGTTTTGCTGGGTTTTAGGCTACCAGATTTTGAAAAGAAGACAGCATTTCTAAAACACTGGTCTCTGTCATTCTTTCTTACTTGGCTCTTTCTTGCTAAACTTTTCAATGAGGTTTTGGATCTGCCACAAACATCCCTGAGTTAAAATAACATATTAAATCAGTGCTTGGTTAGAAGAAGGGAGAAAAACTAAAGAATGTAAGAGTCACTCTACCCATAGACAAGATGATAATCTACATGCACTATGCATAATGTGTGGTGTTTTTTTTTTTGAGGGAAGATACAGAACTTTCTCAGAACTCTGATGAAATATACATTTGAATTACACAAAAAAAGAAAATGTGACAAGGAAATACTTTGCATACTGAGTTGTGACCATGGTTATGTAGGAGAGTACACCATTTCCAATTAAACAAAGAAATAGGCAGTAGAAAACACTTTTTTTTTTAAACCATGAAGTCTCTTTGAAAGAAAAGTAGAATTTGCACTCTACCTTATTCATTAAAGTTAGAAACTGCCATCCCTTTAATGAGCAGCCTGAGGGTGGAGAAAGTGTCTTGAATAGCTATATTCCAAGGAGTACTTGGCATCATCACTGAAACATAATGTGGGACTGCAATTGTGTGGGGGTTTTTCCCCAGTGAATAGGAAGTGATCAAAGATAACACTGCCTGAGAAAGAATTAAAATAGTGTAACATTGCATCAAGTTATAGCCAACGCCAATCATTATATGGATGAATGAACAAGATCCTTTAAATAATGGTATAGACGTGCTGTGGCATTCAAAATATAATGACCAACTTCAGTGGGGTTCAAATAAAAATGCAAAAGCATGTGCCCACTCATCTGGCCAGAACAGTGAAGTATAAGCACGTCGTCTCTTTAAATAGATCTGTAAGCCACATCCTTCATTTACATCATCTATAAAACACTGGACTATAGGAAGTAAATTAATTCCAAAAGGCTGCCTTAGGAATTTTATCTTAGCAATGGGAAATGCTCTCTACTAGGATACTACAAAAATTAGAGGCACGATAAAAAAATAAAGTAAAAAGGACTTCTATAATTACAATGTGATCACCTTTCCCTCCGTGAAAGGACAGGAAAGGAAAGGCACAATACAGGAATTGAAGTCATCATTGTGTAGATGAGAGTTCCTGGCATATAATGCTAGACAGAGCTATTTACTGGAAAAGTGTTGGTTTATTTACATGCTAAACAGCACCACCTTCTAGCTTCAGCGGACTGACAAATAACAGCACAGCAAGGGAGAGAAAGAAAAGGCAATCTTCCTTATTCCAGAGAGAATCAGAACAAGACAGACAGGGGTTGTCACAAATCCAAACATCTTGACCCCATCATTATAAAATGGAGAGCCCAGCCTCTCCAAACATCTCCAAAGAGATAATCTTTGCTTTTTCGGTAACAAGAATCTTAGCAAGGAAACTTGACTCTGCATCCAGAAGAAGGGATGAGGGACAAGGGAAAAATAATCAATATTTGCCTTAATCTAGGAAATCTCCATAGCACAACTCTTTCAAAAGATGGGAAAAATAAAATTTAATCTTTGTCGGAGGACTCATAAACAAGGCCAAATGCGTCCTTGTGCACTGGATAAAAACAAAGGTGAAAAATATCTGATTTGATGAACAAAGACTGGCCGATGAATGGAGTGAATCATTTTAATACAGTAAACAGGAGATCTGAATAAAAAGATCAAAGGAAGCCAGAGAGCGTAATGCACCCACAATTGCAAGTGCTCCCCAGGGAGTGACAAGAATAAAATTGGAAGATTTTGCTCAGAGAGATACTGCCACTGATTCTAATCTAGTTGTCTATGCTAATCAAGGCACAGCCTTTGAGCTTTCTCTAAAAGTTTTCAGTTCTTTGATTTAGAAAATAATGCTTGCACTTGCAGTTGGTATATATAAATTCTGACAGATACTAAGAGGGGAAATGAGGGCACTGAGTGGAGAAACAAATAAAATATATGCGATATTGTTCTAGTCATGCCCATTCCTCGCTGTGCAAGCTTTGGCAAATCATTTTATCCCTGGGCAACCACTTCTAGATTTTATGTGCTTACCTTATCCTAAATATTTGTATTTTACAATAAAAAATGCTACCTTCCCCTCCCCCCACCCTGCCCCATCTCTCGTTCTCTTTTTTAACCAATAAGACCGGGTCGAGTGAAAATTCACATAAGAAACAGTATTGACAGGATATCCCTATTTTTCTTTCCTCATTTGACATTTAGTTCACTGAGTGGGATGAAGTGTATCAGGAAGTTATCTGTGTACCTTCCACATATATTACTTCAAACTTTATTAACGAGACTACAGTCGGTTAAACGGAGTTGAAAAATAAATGTCTGCAGGATTCTGTTTGATTTTTAGTTTAGGTGGCCCAAGAAATGATGACAAACACACAGCGAAGCAACGCTTGAGAAGCTGGTGATGAAAATGGCGGGAAAAGGGGCGCCTGGGTGGCTTCGTCGTTAACCGTCTGCCCTCCCCTCAGGGCGTGATCCCCGAGTCCTAGGATCGAGCCCCACGTCAGGCTCCTCCGCTGGGAGCCTGCTTCTTCCTCTCCCACTCCCCCTGCCTGTGTTCCCTCTCTCGCTGGCTGTCTCTCCCTCTGTCAAATAAATAAATAAAATCTAAAAAAAAAAAAAGAAAAAGAAAAAAGAAAAGAAAGAAAAAAGAAAATGGCGGGAAAAGAGGGGGGTCATTAGCAGCCTAGAAATTGGCCACATTTCCTTCACAGAACGAAGTGCGTCCGTGTGTTCGGTGAGGCCTTCACAGTGGTGAGTGCTCACCAAGGCCTGGATGTGCGCCACTGCCAGACGGTCATTACCCAGCAGCCGGAGGCCACCCGCCATTGCCTGGAAGGCTTTGCCCCCTGGCAGCCACTGACCCGTCCGGTTACCGGGCACCATTACGAGGAGATCGTTGCCCGCCGCCGTTATCCGGCAGCCATTTTGTGTTTCTCCTCAGCGACGCAGTTGGCCGCAGCAGCTTCGGTGCCCACGTCGCACGCCCGCGACAGGAGCGGGCGGCGGAGTTTCCCTCCCCCGCCCAGGAGTGCTCCGCAGCTTAAGGCCCCGCCACGCGCCACGGGCTCACCCCCCCCCCCACCCCCACTGTTTGGCTAGTCAGCCCCCGGGACTTCGGGGACAGAGGCTGGAGCTGAGCAAAGCCTGCCCACCTGGACTCTTGGGCAAGGCGCCTCAGGACATTCCAGAAGCTTCTGAAATTCTACAGAGATTGGGAGGCCGTTTTCTTTACGACAGCACCTCTCGCTCTGGGGTTGGAAGACTTCTTTCCGACGCCGATTTGCGTAACATAAATTGCCTGAGTGGATTAACTAGAAGCTTCTGCTTCGCGCAAACAGCTGTGGCCTCAGCCTGCCCACCCCTGGCCCCCGCGGCGCTGTGTCTCGCCTACCGGTAGATGCCAGAGGAACCGCGTCTAGGCTGCGCTCCGTGGAGGAGAGGACTCGGGCTTCAGCGGCAGTGGGGCTCGCCCTGCACCCCAGCCCCGGGCTCTATCACTGTGGTGTCGGAGGCGTCTGCCTGGCGGAGCTGGGAGCCGAGGAGCGCCCCGGAGCAGCGGGAGACGAGCCCCCGCAGCAACTGCAGAGGGCGGGGAGGAACGTTCCGGGGGTTAGAACCATGGCGGGCGGCGTGAGAGCGATCTGTTCTGTGACCGGCACTGTGGCTGTTTTCTCCCCGGCTGTGTGGCCTGGGAAACGTGGAAGGCTGAAGCTGCTGTGGCACCGCAGAACGTGGCCGTTTGACAGACAGCGCCGGCAGCGAGACTGCGGGCTCCGGGAGTCACTTCCTATCAGGCGCCTGCTGTGGAAGTGTGCGTGGAGAACGGGTGACTTCGGTTTCAGCACCCGGACACCAGGGCAGCACGCATTCCCAGCCCCGGCGAAGGAGGTCGCACAGTGCGCAGGGGCACGAAGACTTCCGTGAAGCAAGCAACAGAAAGTGGATTTGTTCCTATTAATGCAATTTCAGACTTCGTGCCAGAGCGCAATACAAATCATAGCCTTGGAACTACGTCCTAGAATGACATAAAAAGAGAAAAGGCTTTGGGCAGAATATGGCAGATCCATTCTTGGAAACAAAATTTCATCTTGGAAGCTTAAAGTTCCAGGCTTTAAACATTCAAGTTACAAGCTTATCACAATATTTCCAGCACTAACTGATAATGCAAGTAAAGTGATGACTTTATTATTTCACCCTTGAAGAAAATACTTTGCATCATTTGTACACCTTGGTTGGGTAAGGTCAATTTTTCGTGTTTTGTTTTTTACATTTTTTGGAAGGTATTTAACAACAAAAAAAGATTATTTTAGAGCGAGGGAGAGACTGCGCGCCGGCATTGCAGGAGTGGGGGAGGGGCAGAGAAAGGGGGATAGGGAGAGAATCTCCAGCAGACTCCTCGCTGAGCACGGAGGCAGTTTAGGGGGCTCCAACTCGTCACCCTGAGATGCCCCTAGAAGGCATTTTGGATGAAAAAAAAAATCAGGAGAACTCCATAAGCTCCAACCCTCAAGAAGTCTAGTCTGCAGGCTGCAACGATAAAACAGCAGGCCTGACAATCTTATTTCAACGTTGTGTACGTCACATTCTTAACCCTATGTTCCCTAAAGGTGGTGATCTTCAAGTAGGAGTGACAAAACGGGGAGGGGCAATGTTGGAATTTTTAGGGTAAACCCTGGAGTGGTGTGGTAAAGAAAGACTATTCTACAGATTATTTTCATGATACAAATGAAAGAAGTTAAAACTTGACAAAATCTTTGGCTGGTGGGGGATATGCAAGGTTTAAAGAGGGGAAGTTAATTAAAGTAAGCTAATTTAAATTTAAAAAGATTGGGAAACTTTCTTAATATTGCTGGTCCAGAGAATTTATCTGTTGAGGCGCCTGGGTGGCTCAGTCAGTTATTCGACCAACTCTCGAATTCAGGTCATGATCTCCTGATTGTGGGATAGAACACCCCCCCCCACCCCCACCTGGTGCTGGGCTAGGAGTCAGCTGATGCTCTCTCTCTGAAGTAAATAAATAAATCTTCAAAAAAAAAAAAAGAATTTATCAGAAGGGACTTAGGTAGAGACTATAGTCACATGAAAGCATAAAATATGGTATAAACTGATGGAAACTCCTAGCTGAATGATAGCTGAATTAAAAGTCAATCAACATTGCATTAGGAGACTTCAGCTTTAGGCGATGAATGATAGACTGTAGATTTACAAAACTGAGGAACTAAGATCATGAAATTCACCTTTCATTTCTATTTTTAGACCCAAATAAACTTAGATTTAAATTCGAAAGCAGATGAGTTTTCAGATCCTTAATACTGTGATTTTATTCTGAATAATTGCCTTTTATTTTCAGTGCCTGTTGTGTCTTTACCTCATGTCACAATTTAATCCCTCTTTAAACTTAATTTAATGCCCAATTTAATCTCAATATGACAGCTAATAATTAAGAGAACCCGTGTTGTGTAGCTTACTGTTTGGTTGTGTTGGTCATGTATATGTGTCGTGTACAATATTGTTTCGTACCATGCAATTTAATGAACAGTACACTTGATATGTTTATTAAGGAAGAACAAAAAACCAAGCTACCGTCTTTTGAGAGTTAAAACATAGTTTTCATGGTGATGGTGTGAATAGTAAAAGATTTTATATGCTACAGAGGCCTACTTTTAGAATTTGTACATTACATGTACAAATGTACAAACCTACAGATTATGTGTATCTTACATGTACAGATCTGGACAGTATATGTACAAATCTGAAATAATCATTTTGTAAGTATAGTATTATGTGGATTAATAATTTGTATTAGTGGTTTTCATCCTTTTTCCTTTTTCTCATGGGATCTTTCAAAGGAATTCTTGGAAGCCCAGTTTGCAAAACAGACACAGGTAGCTCTGCTCTGATCGAAGTGTTTGTGGGGGCTGGAGATAGGGATGAAGGGCCTAAAGGCAGCCTTTTAGGTTCACTCTCAGTGGCCCCCAAGCCCTTTCATGGAGCCTCCAGAATTTCTGGAACACAGTTTGGAAATTGTTGTCCTATGTAACGCCCTACCTTTGTGGTGGGATTTTATACGTGCGATAGTATTTCATTCCCACAATATTCAATGTTTTTTCGTTTTACAGATGAGAAAACAGGGACTCAAGTCAATTCATTTTCCCACTATCACTTCATTATTGAATGATTAGATTTAGGACTTGAGCTCAAATCTTCATGTTTTTCCCATTAATTCATACTGTCTATAACAATAGAAAATATGCTCAGGATGTTTTCTAACATCCAAGTAGGATGAGGTAGAATTTATGTAAAGCATGAGAGTTTCTTAATGTTGTCCTTCTACAGCAGAAGTGAGTGACGATAGTCTTATGGATCACAGTCCTATGGCTCACCCAAGTCACCGATTATGGGAGCCTGGGATATGTGTGTAATCCTCACCTGTAAACCTGGCCCTTTCTTCCCTACTTGAGAAAGCATATTGGAGTACAGGGCACAGGGTGATGTTATTATCGGAGTCAATTTTTGTTTATGAACAAGAGGAACAGTTTATTCCCTGCCTTTGGCAACTACCAGTCTGTTCTCTGTATCCATGGGTTCAGGTTTGTTTTGTTTAAAATTCCATATATAAGTGAGATCATACAGTATTTGTCTTTCTCTGTCTGATTTATTTCACTTAGCATAATTCCCTCAAGGTCCATCCATATTGCTTCAAATGGCAGGATTTCCTTCTTTTTTATGGCTGAGTAGTATTCCATTGTATATATGCATTTTCTTTATCCATTCACCCAAAGATAGACACTTAGGTTGTTTCCCTGTCTTAGCTATTGTAAATAATGCTGCAGTGAACATGGGGGTGCATATATCTTTTCCAGTTAGTATTTTCATTTCCTGTGAATAAATACCTAGAAGTGGAATTGCTGTATCATATGATAGATCAATTTTTTAAAACTTTTTGAGGAAACTCCACACTGTTTTCCATAGTGGCTTTACCAATTTACATTCCCATCAACAGTGCATGAGGGTTCCATTTTCTCCACATCTTCAACAATGCTTATTTCCTTTTTTTTTTTTTTGATAATAGTTATTCTAACAGATGGGAGGTGATATCTCATTGTGATTTTGATTTACATTTCCCTGATAGTTGTGGCTCCTTCTTACTCCACCTTGGGATGCTCTTAGGTCCTCAGAAGGAAAGAAATGTAGAACTCAGAAAGCTCATGGGTGAACATCTGACCAGTATTGAACGTACTGGCCACGTGCGAGATTTAAGTGCTGCATCACAGATGGGTGTTGAATGTTACAATTCTGATTGTTACACTAAACACTTCCCATCTTATGCCCAGGCAGTTCATTTTTCTTTCCTAATTTTCCATTTTTTCATTGGCCCTTATTGAGTCTATTCTCCCACTAAGGTAACTTTGGATTTCAGTATTATAGTCAAGATGCTGATCACTAATTGCACTTCTTTAGACATACTATCTCTCAACTAGAAGATGAAAGACAATTGTTTCACTGATAATTAAAGTACTGAAGTTTGTGAACTGTTCTTGTTCATAAATAAAAATCAACTCAGATAATAACAGGATAAGGCTTCTCAGACCCCTTGATATGTTCATATATATTATAAAGCTGAGAGCACAAGAAAACCAGAAGCATTTTACAAACAGCTAAATAAAGAACTTTTTCCCTGCCCTTTCATACCTCCCAAAGCACTGGAATTCTGGAAAATGCCGATGAACAGCAATGTTCTTAAGCAAGTCAGAAAATTGGCAGTTACTTCCTAATTAAGAAAAAAGCTCAATATGTCTGTAACCAAGCATAGTAATTTCACACTAATCTTCCCCTACCCCACATCACAAGGAACTAGGGTTCTATGGAACACCCTAGTCCTTTGGGTGAGGCTGTTCTAGCCCAGCTGTTTTCACTTACCCAGCATGATTTACAAATACCCACCTTACTTTCTTTGTTTAATTGACTTTCTCCACTTGGAAGGTCTTGCACTAAGCACCTGTGAGACACAAAGTCGAGATCTGGTGGCAGGCAAGGAAGAAGGAACTGAAAGATCTGCCCTCCACAAGTTTCCAGATCAGCATGTAACCTCTGACCTGAAGCCCTGCCAGGGTTTCCCTGCACTGACTCTTCTGAACCTGTGGCTGTTATATTTACACCTCTCTTATAACTCTTACCATATTTTCCTTTGTATAATAATTATTTTAAATTTAATATATATTAATGTATTAATAGATATCAGTATCTGTTGAGTTTTCTTATTAATTAGGGGGTATCTGCCAATTACTGACTTGCTTAAGAACATTGATGTACATCTGCATTCTCTAGAACTCCAGTATTTTGTGAGGCATGAAGAGGTAGGGGAAAATTCTTTATTTAACTATTTGGAAGATGCTTCTGATTCCCTTGTGCTCAGAGCTTTACAGTGTACATGAACATATCAAGGGGTTTGAGAAGTCTTGTCTTAAAGACAACTGTATACCTTTTTAAAACTTCAATGGATGTTAAGTATTAAATATTACCAGGCACTGTGTTAAATGCTATTCAGGACAAGGAAGGGAGTCTTGCCTTCAGAGCAATTAGCATCCGAGGTAAAAATTTAGATATTAGAAAAGTTAGAAAGGTAGTTAATTGATTTATTTTTTGACAAATAAACACGAATAATTGACAAAAGTTCATATATTTAAATATGTATACATTTTGAAATGACCACCATAATCAAGTTAATTAATATCTATCACATCACATAGATGTGATAATTTGCATGTCATCCTCGTGCAGGGGCCGTGCTAAATAGTCTCTGTCTCAGTCCAGATACAGAGTATCTGTACATGTGCTGCTGAAGGGACACTAGTCATTGATTGTTAGCACAAGTCTTAAATCCCCTGATTTATGAAGAAATGTGAAAATTTTCCACTAGTTGTAGACATTTAAGTACACACCCTCTAATGCTGTTTCTTCCTTTGCCATGCCCTCCCAGTCTTCAGTCTCATAGAGGAAATGAAAGACTCTGAATTTAGCTTCAAAGTCATGTTTCTTTGTACATAGAAGTGTGACCATGTCTAAGGTGCCCTGAACCTATTTTTAAACTAAACGACTGGAAGGAGAGGTAGGAAATTTAATATTAATGTATTTTTTTCTTTTAAATCTTTTAGGGTTACCCTTTATTTCTTAATTGTTTTCTTCTTCCATATTTGTTTTTCCACTTACAGCTAAATAACAAAATGAAATGAAAGTGGAACTATTAAAAAGAAAATAATTAACAATTAGGTATTTAGAATACTTAGAATTTTGCTTTATAAAAATATTGTTAAAGCTATTACTCATGTTGAAGTTTTAGCATTCATTAATGTATGTATTTTGTGCAAAATCAGCAAATTCCACATTCCCAGTTTGGCTGTTATACACACAAATTAATGAATGTACTTTAATGAATTTGATTAATATGCAGCAGTTTAAGATCCATTTTGTATTATTAGCCCATGAAATGTTCCTCATTGAATGCTGCTGAATCAGAATGCTGTATTTGCCTGGGAAGGCTGTCTCTCTCTCTCACACACACAGAGACGCTCTTCACAAATAATGTAAAGCTAAGATTTTCATAATTATCATAATTCACTCATTAAGATATTAGCAAACTGTCACAACCACAAAAGATTCTCTGTGCATGGAATTTTCCATCTTTTGCCTGCATCCAAGATATACATGCAGTGCCAGTGCCAGAGAATGTTAAATGGAAACCCTACTTCTGCATTTTATTAGCAAATTTTGCAAACTACAAACAGCTTGAGTGTTGTATAAATTTATAGTTGTACTTGCACATTTGTGACGGTGGTTTTCGGCATGCAAGTTTTATCTAAGAGCTTTTACTTGGAACTGCACAGAGCAATTCCAAAACCTCAAAACTAAAGGAAAATAAAATTGAAGTGCCTTTACAATTGTGTGATTTATACATTAAAGTATTTATTTTAAAACAAGATTAAAAATACTGCACTCCTAGAAACATTCTCTCCTGGTAGAAGCCACTCAGATGGAAAATTTCATCTATTTCAAACTGATTTTTTGCCTGAATGACTCTCACATATTTTCCTAAAACCTAGTCATGTCAAACGATTTATTCTACCTTAATAATACTGTGCAAGTAGCCAGGAAGATTCAGTGTTGAAGTGGTAGAAGGCAGTTGGCCAATTAGGTGCTCAACTATATTTTGATTTTCTATGCTTAGACATACTTATTCTTTTCTTACCTTCTGATCCCCTACTCAGCAGTACTTCTAGATGAGAATTTCTGCATATTTCTGTCCTAGGAATACTTAGCCAAATTTGAGATATAGAATGCATTTTGGATCAAAATCCCAAATAAGGATAAGGCAGTGAAATCCATTTTCCCACTTTAGGAGGTAATAGACGGAGCTCAGTATGGCATACAAAGGGCACATGTATTTTCAATGTCCTTCCCAAGGCACCCCTTCATCCCCTTCACAGTACAGTACCATCTGTGCCATCACAATGGCCCTAGTGATAAGGATGCATTTTATTAAAGATGACTGGTCTACAACAGAGCTACCGGGTTGCAATATGAAAGTCATTTTTCAATGAAATAATTGCTGCTTTTTCTTCAGACTTTTCTCTCTTTATTAAAAAATTATTTTTTTGCTTCAACTATTATTGTCATTGACTCACCATCTTCTGGCAACATATATTATTTTCGAAAAATTGATTTTAAAGAAAATAGCATCCAAAATTTTCTTAACAGAAGCAATTGCTAGGCCAAAAAGTTAATGGGAATCTCTTCTCTGGATGAGTTCATATCATGATCTTGAAATAAAAAGATACAGGATGTGGTATATGTCTTAATTTATGATCACAAGAAGTGTGTGAGAAAGCTACAAAAGTAAATCCAGACTTTGAAATTTGGAATTTGCTTTGGAAAAAGATGACAATGGTAGCAATGATTGGAACGTTTTCTCTAGGGGTAGCTCTCAGCTATCTTGATTCTACTCAACAAATGAAAGAAACTGCCATTATTTTTCTGAATAGCGGGATTGAAAAAAAGAAAACCAACATTCTGGACTAGGTTCTTATCTTGATCCACGCACACTCATGAAGAATTCTTCGAGTGAAGGAATATGAAACTTTCCATGACAGCACTGGCCAATCCACAGAGAAAGAGGGACTTGGCCCAGTAAGCACTCCCCAAATGACCACGTAACTCATTTTCTGATGACAGAAAATTGAAAATGCATAAGTCTTGAGCTTTTCCCTTTACAACGCCCCATTTGGAATAAAGAAGTCATCAGAAAAATGGATTCTTTCTTGCTAACCTGACACATATCATCCAGGGACTAGAAAGAGATAATTTGTCAATACTGTCAGCCAAGTGCTGCTGTAGCCCCCATCTATTACCTAAGGTCTATTTTCATTTTACCCAATTCCACGAAGTTTGTTTTATTAAAATGAAAAATGGGATTATGGTGCTCCCTAGAAAGTCATTTTGTCTTCTTCCAGCTGTTCAGTGACATACTTTTAACTTTGTAAAGTCACTTGTTTATAATTTAAACTAAAGTTAGTTACTGCACACCTTGTTTACCTGTACCTAGTAGCGAATTTGTAGTGATGGGAGAAAGATCACTGAGTGTTACTAAGTCTTGTGAAGAAAACACAATTAATACCATCCTGTCTCCAATTTTGGGAGAAGTATATTGTGCATATAACAGGGTTCTGTTGTAAATAATAGGAGGCATTTTCACTCTTTTAGGCAAAAAGGGTGTTTTACAGGGAATTCAGAACTTAAACATTCATTAGAAGGTTGACAAGAGCAGGCTCTCCACTGACCTCCAGGAACGACTACCAGGACAATTTTGCAGACCCTGGCTTCCAAGGCCACTGAATCTGGCAGCTGCTGCAGCAACTGCCACCCCCAGGATCACTGTAGATCTTGGACTTTAGCTGCTTTATAGGCATCAGGAGGCCACCACTGCAGTTGTTGGGTCCAGGAAGTTGCCACCGAGGCTGCAGTCTGCTGGGGAGAAATTGTAGCCCAACCTCTTCAAGGCCATACTGTGCCTGCTGACTCCACAGTGTGTCTTCTGCCTCACCGCTTCTCTCTCCCCTGAACTCAGCTCCATGTACAGGTCTTACAAGCCTGCATCTGATTGGCCAGACCTAAATGGCTTCTTGAGCTGCATGGAAGCCCAGGAAATGAAGGTTTTGTTTTAATTTTCTAGTCTTTTCGATCCAGGAAAGAATGCTAATAGGAGCTTAGAACAGAGTTGAGTATAGTTTACCAAATCTACTCCAATACCCATAGACTCATTTTCTACTACTGGTTAGCCATGCATAAAGTCCTTCATAGTTTCCTATCTTTAAAAAACTGGTGTTACTCCTTCTTTTATCTTTTTGGAGATCTTACATTAGTTTTCTTAAAGTCATTTCAGATTGTTCTGTTACTTCCATTTGTCAGGAGTAATTAGGTCCTGATGTGGTAAGCAGAATAATGTCCTCCTGCAAAGATGTTTATGTCCTAATGCTTGGAAACTGTGAGTATGTTACATTACAGTAGAAGAAGAATTAAAGTTGCAGATAGAATTAAGATTGTTCATCAACTAACTTTAAAACAGATTATCCTGTATTATCCAGGTAGATAACAAGGGTCCTTATTACCCTGATGTAATAACAAGGGTCCTTAAATGTGAAAGGGTAGGTGGAAGAAGAGTTCAGAGTGTTGCAGTGTGAGAAAGACTCACCCCACTGTTGCTGGCTTTAAAGATGGAGAGGAGCCATGAGCCAAGGAATACAGGCAGCCTCTAGAAGCTGGAAGGGGCAAGGTAGTGGATTCTCCCCAGAAAAGAATCAGCCCTGTTAGCACCTAGATTTTAGCCCACTGAGAGCCAGTTCAGACTCCTGAACCACAAAACTGAAACAATAAGTTGGCATTTTAAACCACTAAGTTTGGGGAAATTTGTTAAAGCAGCAATAAGAAACTAATACAGCTGATAGTTAAGATTGCTAGTTAAGATTTCACTTTTACTCTTTTCTCATGAGCTTTGACATTTTGGCTTTGGGTTCATCTTGAGTGGGGTTTTCCCCTACTCTTTATAATTTCCTCATTTTGTCAACCTGTTTGTGGACACAGGGAAGCTCCCTGGGACCCCAGATTGTAACCTGGTAATTCCATGTCCAGTCCCACAGTGATATTTGTGCTGTCCCAGGGTTAGCCAAGGGGACTAGTGGGCAGCTTGGTCCAAGTGTTGCCACAGTAAGGGAACAGCAATTGGAACTCTTTCTGGCTCGTTTCACATGTTAGAAAGCATGATTAGCCCTAGATTGTAAGCAGGAAGTAAAGCACTGGTCCCCAGCTGGGCCCAGTATGCTCCTGTGCAGGCTATCCCACAGGAGTCAGATCTTTACCCCCACGTCTGCTTTATTGTTAAAGCTTTGTAGGCTTCTGGCTCATGACACACTTTCCTCTTTGTAGTTCTGTTTCTGGTCCATCAGGATGTTTAGCTCATTTTTTAAGCATAGCCATAGTTTTCAATTTATAATATATATTTAATATGTAATGTAATTTGTAAAATACATATGAAATGCTGGCTGCATATTTTGTCATTGCTGTGTTTAGAGCAGAGGGGAGAAGTTCCAAGCACTACTTTGACCACAGGACTGCAATATGTAGGATGTATGTTTTTTTTTTTAAGATTTATCTGTTCATTTTAGAGAGAGACAGAGAGGGAACGAGCCAGGGGTGGGTGGTGAGGGGCAGAGGGAGAGAGAGAATCTAAAGCAGGCACCCCGCTGAGCACAGAGGCTGACTCAGGGCTCCATCCCAGGACCCTGAGATCATGACCTGAGCCAAAATCAAGAGCTGGACACCCAGCTGACTGAGACAACTAGGCACCCAGATATAGGATTAACATTTCACAGAACACCATGTCCCAGGTTTTCACCATGTTTTAGTTGAAAAGAAAATATAGTGAGTGGTTAGATTTTTCTATTTCTATCAGTGATTTGCTTTCTGCATTCCCAGGGATGTCACTTTCTTCAACAAATAATACCCTTTGGCAAAGGCTTAGCTGGTTGAAAATTATAAGAGAAAGTTTCATTGTATTGTACTTTAAAGTGGTTGTTCCAGAAATTCATCTTAAAACTTGCTATTTCAGGAAGCTGGCTCAGCTCCTCCACTTTCTCTGGAGTCCATCAATTCCATAAATTGGCTAGGCATTACTCGAGTATGATTGTTAGGGTCAGGAGGGGGAGGAACAGAACACCAGGTGTTACATTACAAAAGGTGGCATGAGTCCCTGGTTTAGTCATGTACTTTAAGAGTGTGGAAAATAGCTGTTCACAGTTAACACCAGAAGTGCTCATTAAACTGATTTTCTGTTGGGAATGATTCCCCCAAAATGTCTCAGGCTATCAAGTAGCTAAAATTCTATCAGGATTATGATACCCACTGAGTTACAAGTTATAAGAAATGATACTTGAAATAAAGGCTTTGCAGGCAAATTAAAATAGTAATAATTTCAGTTAATGTAATGATATCTTTTTTTAAATCCCTTAATATCATTCAGCCAAAATTACATATTTGGGGGAAAATGAGCTACTAAAGAAGATTTCCTAATTGTATGTAATATGCCTGAAGGCATATTGCGGATGTAATTCAGATGCCTGGACACAGAGGATGATGGCTCTGATGATGATATTATGCAATAGAACTACATTTTAGTCACAAACAGTCATAATGTAAAATTATTTCCCAGAGAAAGGAAGCTGGGAATATGTTACAGCTTCCACAGTAAGCTCTGTAATCCTGGCTACACTCTGGAGATCATATTTTTACGTGTGCAGGCTTCTCTGTAAACCCTCGAACCTTGCAGATCAAATTTTGACATCTAGCATCCCAGTATTTTGCAAGTGATAGTGCTTATTTTCCTGAAACTCAATTGTGAATCTCTTACCTTCTTTGTTTAGTTTACGCCAATGTGGTATTCCCTCAACCAATTCATTTTGGTTTGCCCTTGCCTCATCTGTAGGCTAACAAAGCTCCAAAGCTGTTTCTTGAGGTGAAAAGAGAATTACTTAAACCAAGCATGAATCCTTTTAACTATTTACAACTAGAAGTAGCTGGCTTAAGAAGGGTTTTTTTAAAAATTTTACATTGTTGAGATACAAGTTATTGTCAAACAATTTATCCGTTAAAGCCTTTACCCTTACTGTAGTTCAATGGCCACAATATCGTGCATAGAATTTCATATCGGTGCACATGTGATCTTGACAAATGACTAAAAATCAAACTGTGTTCTGATTTGTGGTCTAACTCAGGTGAGTAAATTTGGAATTTCTATTTTTTAACACTCAGGCGGGTTTCACAAACCATACTGGCAAAGGCTCATAAAAAGTAGGTCTCATGGTGGTCTCTGCACCCCTCAACTCCCCAAATCCCATGGTTTCTTTTCTTGCCCTTCAGGGGTCAGATACCATCACTTCTGACACGTTGATTTTAGTCTTCCTGAGATGAAGGCTCAAAACCCATCTGCGCCACACTGTTGTGAGCTCTGCTTTCTCACCACCCTTAGAGCTCATAATGGTGCCTTCTCCTTCAACAAGGTGATTCCTTTTCCATCCTTGCATGTTTCCTTTATGCTGGGCTGAATGCATTCCTCCACTGGGGCATGGATGGGACAACGGATTCCTCCATTAGTTCTGGCTGACTTCTGGGATAGCCAAAGCTCCAAACAGCCTTCTTGGCCGGTGAGTCTGGGCTCAACAGT
Source organism: Ursus maritimus (assembly GCF_017311325.1). NCBI lineage: Eukaryota > Metazoa > Chordata > Mammalia > Carnivora > Ursidae > Ursus > Ursus maritimus. The sequence goes on along the minus strand of NW_024426885.1, from coordinate 6,797,074 downwards.
TCAGTCTCCCTACTAGGCCTACGGTCAGTTTACGCCTATCTCCCAGCTTTCCTTATGCCAGCTTCATGATGGTTTTTCAGTTGGATCTCAGCACTATCAAAGGACGCCTGTGGGCTTTAGCCTATCACTTGGCCAGGGTTGTCACTGGCTTGGGCTTAATATATCCAAGGGAAAGCCCAAGAATGGGAGAGCAAGAAGGGACAAGCAGTTGTTTTTCTGGCCCTGGTCAAAATTCTCTTCAACTGATTCCAGGCACTCAGCATTCAGGATCAGCTCAGGCTCAAGGCTTTCCAGAAGACAAAGGAAAATGAAGACCCATTCTTAACTTCAAGGCAGGTTTTGTAAGAAAACCTTCACCTACTGCAATGGGGCTGGGCAAGTTGCCTTCAGAACAAAAAAGGGAGGTGCCTGGGTGGCTCAGTCAGTTGAACAACTGTGTGGCAGACTCTTGATTTCGGCTCAGGTTGTGATCTCAAGGTCGTGGGATCAAGCCCCACATCAGGCTCCACACTCAGTGCAGAGTCTGCTTATCCCTCTCCCTCCCTCTCTGCCCCTCCCCTTCTGCCGCTCTCCCTGTTCCTGTGTATGCATACATGTGTGCTCTCTCTCTCAAATAAATTTTTAAAATTTTTTTAAAAGGTCCCCTGTTTTTGTTTGTTTCCTAGAAGAACCCACTGAATAATGGGACCATCCCAGTTAAGAGGAGGACATAGCTGGCACTAACTGATATAACCAACATCAGATACTGTGTGAAAACCAAGCTTTGGTTTTTCAGGTGATCATATAATACTTGAGTAAGGTCCAGAATTAGGCTAAACTGGGTTGGTACAAAGTACACGTGACCTCTTATCATTTCATGGTAACAGAGAGCTGCCTTCCTGTCTTTACCCTTTGCGTGAAATAAAGATGGTGGGTAATCCTTTCTCCCTTCATGAGAGAACGGGTCTATGTAGACATTTATTTATTCAGGTTAACTTTTTGTTTGTTGACCTGTACGTCTGTAGACGTCCATCTGCAATGGGGAAGGAGAAGGAGAGACATTCATGTCATGGAAGGACCTTTGAACTAGGACTCTGAATATCTAGGATTTGATTTGTCACTCATGAGCCAGTACTCCTTAGTTCTCAGTTGCTTTCTCTGCAACGAGAATTGACAGTAAAAAAGCTATGAGGGCTCCCCAGTTTTGTTAAGGTGGCAGATCAGAAAAGGGATGTGAAAATTCTAAGAAAAGAAGTTTACTAACATGCTTAAGAAATACCAAGTGAGCGGCAAACTATGTGCCAGACACAGCCAGTCTCTGCAGATTAGGAATGAAGATGACACCCATCCTGCCTCATGGAGACCAACACTTTCAGCCACTGAGAGGGAAAGTCACAGCCTCCAGAGATTGAAAATCATGATAAGTATTATCTTCAGTTAGGGACTTTAATTCAGTCTCCATGTTGCTGCAGGGTAGCTCACGTCCAAGTCATGATGCATATGCTGCTTTTCCTCCACCTCTACCTAATTTTTTTCCTTTTATCTTCTTCCTGCAAAACTGAAGTAGTGCTTGGGGAAGTCGGGGGCAGGTGGTATTAGGAAGTATGTCAGGGAGGCTTATTGCAGCAGGGACATCTTAGTTGAGACATGAAGTTTGAATTGGATTTGATGAGGCCAAAAGGGGGGAAGTGATGGAGGAAGAAGCCAAGGCTGAGAGAAAGAGCATGTGCAAAAGCCCAGGGATGAGCAAAAACAGTGGACAGAGAGATGAGAGTAATTTGGGGTGATTGTAATAAAGAATCCAAAGGATGGAGGGAAAAGAAATAAAAAGGATGAACATTTCAAATATTGGGATGACAGGTATGTGGAAGAGGTTAGGTTTGCTTTGTGCAGCTAGCTAGCTCCAGGGGCACAACTAGAATCCAGGGGGAAAATTCCAGAGAAAAGGACATTGACTAAAAATTAAACTATAGTAATGGCCTCCACTTAGTCCTTCCAGTATTCCAGGCACCGTGGTAGGGATTTTATATCCATTATCTCACTGGTAGCTTCAAAACAACCCTGTGAGGTAAATGTCATGAGAAAACAGGCTCAGAGAAGTTACATTAACTAGCTCAGGGTCACACAATGAGGACAAAGTTACATTAACTAGCTCAGGGTCACACAATGAGGACAAAGTTACATTAACTAGCTCAGGGTCACACAATAAGGACAAAGTTCCAAAATTGCCACTCTTGGTCACCACCATCAAACTGCTTTCTTGTGAGGATTATGTTGTCACAGAACGAATGTATGGCTCTGAAAGTTTCCTGTCGCTGCTGGGATATTGTAGAGGATCCAGGCATCAAGAGAACCAGTAACCTTCTGAGGATCTTCCCATTGTGAGATCCAGGGATTCAATGACATGTCAACAGTTGGATTCATAAAACAACCCTGAAAGACAGCCAGCTTCTGCATTTGGGGCAGGTTTATGTCGTGTGTAATGGGCCCTCCTGGGGTACCTTTAAGGGGGGCATTCTCAGGCTTCATCACTGCAGAGAACACCGAAAGGGAGACAGAGTGAAATGGACCGAATTAGGGCAGCTCAGCCCTCCAATAAAGACATGCATCTTTCACAAACATCTGCTTTAGCTAATGCTGGCCTTGGGCAGTATTAAATTATGTATTCAGCTCTTAAACTATCACAGATTCATGTTTCAAGAACATAACCATGAGAAAATATTGCACCACTAGCAGAAACAAAACAGCTCTGCTCATTTTGCATTAAATTTTTTTTTGGTGAATTTCTATAATAATTCTTCATTTTCTTTCAAATTAAAGGGCATTGTGGGAGACCAAATAGGTTAGAATGCATAGGAATTTTTTTTCTGTTATTGACTTATTGAAAAAAAGAATAAAAAATTGCCTCTTTTGCTCACCATTCAGTGAAGGGTATCCAAATAGCAAACAACAATAAATTACACAGTGAATTTGGGCATGTTAGAGGTAGAGAGACCTTAGAAAGCATTCCAAAGGTGTTTTCTAGAACTGCTGCTTCTTTATAATGAAGTGCTTCTCTAAGGTCAGAAATCATGATCTTCTTGAAATACACCCTGGGTAGGCCAGCTCCCACCCCTGTCCCAGCATTTTCTTAAAACTGAAATAGCCATGGACTACCACAGTATGAGGATTTTACCTGTGACTTTTTAAGAGAGAGAGAGAGAGAGAGATGTTGGGAGAAGGGAGGAGGGCTCTCTAGTGTCCTCAACCCTGACATATTTAGTGGCCGATAGTCGGAAAACAGTGTATGGAGTTTATCAAAATGTGTGCTTCTCAGAAATGCTAATAAAATAAAACATTAAGAGTCTTCAACAAAGGTGTCCTTTGTGGTGGCAACCCAGGATCCTCGCACCCTGGTGGAAGACAAGTTCCACGGTGACAATGAGTGCAGGTGACCCTCTCAGGCAAAACTCTGAAATTGATTCTCCTCCCTCTATAGCTGAGGCAGAGCATTTCCTTCCTTCCCCCTTTCCCCTCTGAACACATACTGATGCTCATAACTTCCAAGTACTTGCTCATTAAAACCCTGCGTTCTGGATTCTTTCTGGTTCTTTCCCTTCTTTCACGAAGGAAAAGAACCCCTCTTTCCTATGTATCAACAACATGTGCAGAGCATATACTCTTAAAATGTTGTGATAAGCCAAATTTTTATAAATTATATTCAAAGGCCTTACTTTTGCAACAATCATTTCTTCCTTTACTCCTTCCATAAATATTTAAATAAATTTTTAAATCATTCTTGTTTAAAGAAAGATACACCAACAGCCTTATATAAAAGAATTTTTCTGGCAACTTGAAAATGTAGGAAATACAATAAAAAGAGAGTAAAGATTTTGCAATAAGTACCCTGTGAGTAACGGAATGTCTCAGCTGGAATAATCATGTCAAGGAGCAGGCAATTGGGCAGGTGATTTTTCTTAAATAGAATTCAATCCACTAATGCCAGCCATGGTCCAAATGAGGCAACTACTGTGGGTCAAGGTGGGGAAGACGAAGTTGTACAAAGACAGTTAGAGCTGCAGTAAACTAAAAACATCTCTGCTCATTTTCTCTCTGGTCTAAAGCACGCAGGAGAGGCATTGATCTTTGCCAGCCAGTCTTAAACACTGTCTGTAAGAGGAAGATGAATTAAACTCAGTAGAAGCATGATTGCTCCCTGGCTGCTGGAGAGGCAGGGAGGATTTGGGGTGGGGATGCCAGGGCTGACCGTATCTGCAGGTGGGCTGGTGGAGTGACGCAGGCCTGTGCCCAGAGGCCATCAGAGGTCGGGACTTCCAGACCTGACCCCAGGCAGGCCCAGCAGAGAGTGCTTCAGCATAGCGGTCCAACTGGCCGGGCCTTCCAGACACCTTAATAACTCTGTACCAGGGATTGAGTGGCCAGAGGAGGAGACGTAGAAACCAATTTGAGGTTCTCTTTGACAATGACTTTTCTCTCTAAGGTTTCAACTAGTCTAAGTGACTGTCGTTGTATGGCAGCAATTAAGTCCAGTTGTCCAAACTCACGAGCATGTCTGTCAAACACTGTCTTCATCCAAGTCAACACAAAATTTGAGATCTATAGGATGTTTTGCCAACGATTTGTTTCCTTTTTTCTCCAACCCCATTTTTCAGTTTGCATATTTCTGTATGTGTGTTAAGACGAAAGACGTCTGTCAAAAATGTTTCATTGAGTATGGTTTTTGTGTTTGTCTTTCGTGGATAGGAAAATATTTTATTTTCTTTACTGTTTGTCTTCCTTCATCTGGCAAAGACTAAGCCGTCCCGCTGACCCCCAGTGATTTAGAACAGAGAGGAAATTAATATTAGGGTTTTGTTTAACAGCGGCACTACATCTGCCATTAGACAACTTTTACTTCCTCTCCGAGTAGCAGAGAAACTGTCTTTCCTCAACCAAAATGTCAAATGAACAGAGGCCTTAAATAAGAACACGAATTTGACCTTTACCAGATGTCTTTATTCTTTAACATTTTTCAAAGATACACACTTGGAAAAGTTAAGACTTACTGATACCTAGCACGGATGCTTTATTGTCTGTTGTTTCCAAGATGCCAGAGGCTTTCTTATGTGAACAAAATTACTATTTCCGTCATAATGGAGCACAATTATTTATTCACCTAGCAGAGCAGAGGAAATCATTTTTAAACTAAAAACACAAAATGGGTTGTCTCTACCACAAACTTCCCACAAAGGCAGGAATCTTACTTCGTAAGTAGAACCAGATCCTTACTCCATTCTCTGCCCTGCAGAAAAATTACATGGCTTTTAGGTTTAATGGCCTTTTAGGCTTGTCGCCAAAAGAAGTTCCAAAAAAACTTCTCTGGTCCCAATTTGCCCTCTCAGCCCAGTTCTTTGTAAGCAGGGAGCAGAGTCACTGGAGAGCGTCCAAAGCCGGCTCTGCGAAATGGAAGCCAGAGAACCACTCCACACAATTGGGAGGAGAGACAAGGCGCCCATGACCACAGTGAGTCAGACTGCAACAGAGCAGGTTCAGGATGGTGGGCAGCCTAAGCGACAGAGCCCCTCGTTGGTGCGTGTGTTACTGACGTTGTACAGGTTAGCACATTGGGCCAGGTAGGGCTGGAGGAGCGCCTCCGTCAGTGAGCCCGAGGCCCTCCTCTCTCGTCATTCTATTGCTTCTCATCCTGTTTCTGTCTTCCGTAAACAAATGTGGCTTTTTTTTTTTCCTCATTAAAGATTTGGGCTTTTATCTGAACATTGCACATCCCAGTCCTAAGTCCAGATTGTGAAGCAGAGAACACTTCTCTAACTTTTCACGGGCATCTTCAAGCTAAAGGGATTTCAGGAGAATCAAAGAATATCCTTGCCTGCCTAGGCATTCTCCTTTCCATTAGCTCAGGCTCCTCACTCTTAAGATATGAAGGATGCGAATCAGTTGCCCATGCGATAACTCCATTGTACATAGGGTTTCCTCTCCAGAACACTGAATTCTCTCCTTCATTCATTCAACAACTGTTTATGTGCTGCTGACGCACAGCAGGAGATCGGGGGCTGAATTCCATGCAGTACCTGACTTCCAAGAGCTTAGAGTTACCCAGAGAGATCAGAAGATGGCACAAAGCGCAGGGGTCGTCATCACAATTTGTTCAAATTGGTGAAGGTCACACAGAACGCACCAGAAGGGCAGCAGTTCGTCAGAAGAGGGAAGGGTTGCTTCTGGCTCTGGTGATCAGAGATGTCTTCAAGGAGCAACCCGCACCCAAGCAGATCTTGAAGGCCCTTCGAGTTGAGATATGCAGAGGCTGAGGGCAGGCATCCCAACTTGAGCTGAGAAAGCATGAAGAATCATTTTCTCTTACTTCCTCTAGTCAGGTCGGTTCCTAAGGGAGCTGGAAAACGCTTCAGCATGGCTGGTGGCTGTGCTCCAGGCACTTGCTTCCCCTCACAGCAAGCCAGGTTAAAAAAAATTGACAGCTGACACAAATAGGCAAAAATAAAACAAAAAATTTAAATGATCTGGATTTGAGGAACTTAAAAAAAAATTGTTAAACAAAGAGGGAAATGCCCTGTAGTATCAGTACATAATTTGGCTGGATTCTCAATCACACCTAGATGAACTCTGGGCCCCACCTTGGAGTTGCTAGAATGTTCTGTATATCTGAGAGATCTCAGACACATCAGGAAGACTAGAGCTCCTCCCGGGAAGCCTCTGGAGATGGAGTTTGTGTGACTGTTATCAAAATAAAAGATGATTCCTGAGAAACAGAAACCTGCAAAGACTGTGACAAACTTACACCTCATATGAACAAATCCAAACCTGTGACTGGAATGTTCTCACAGTTATTTAAGTTCCCAGAGTGTGGCAAGTTTTTCTCCTAACCATATCATTATTGTTGAAATGTAAGGAAAAGCAAACTGAGAAATGACATCCTTCTGAATAAGTGTTGGAGAGCCAAAAATGTAGTAGTCCAAGCACAGGCATTTCCAAACCTTTCAAATAGAAGACAACACACTTAAATCATTTTTATTGCAGGCATAAAATAAAAATTAGTATAAAATGTTAAATGTTTATGAGCATGACTCTGCTTTTAACAATTTCTAATTTAGATGGGATGATCTGGCAATCAAAATTGTCTCATAATTACTCTCCTAGATACATTAAGTTCACTCAGTTTCTCCTTCAGGCATTTAATGGCAAAAGACCATAGTATCTTTAGCCACATTTGAAATATTAGATCTATAGTCAAGCAAACTCTTCCATAGAGGTCTTTCCTACACTGTTCCCTAATCTCTGAATGGCACACAGTAAGACAGCAGGCAGAGTGGCGGGGGGCAGAGAGTACGGTTCCATTTCATGGCACAGATGACAGCTACACCCTGGAATTTCTGTCTTGAGCTGAACTTAAGAAAGGATGGCTTGGGGAAAGTCAGGATTTACAACGGAGAGGGTTTTAAAGGTTGCAAAGGCCCTTAGTGCAGGCTTCCCAGTGCACGGAAGCAGCCGATTCCTCATATTTACGTTGTATCTGTAGCTGGGTGACAGCTATGCCATGGACCATGGTCCAAATGAGGCAACTGCTGTGGGTCAAGGTGGGGAAGACAAAGTTGTACAAAGACCGTTAGAGCTGCAATAAACTAAAAACACCTCTGCTCATTTGCAGATGCAGCAGGGGAATGGACTGTCTCCCACAGGCCATAGTAGGAGGCTCCACTAGATATGCCCCCGGCCCCTTTCTGAGATTCTGAGCCCCCAGAAAGTTCATTCAGACTACAATATCTTACTAGGGCAGTATGCACTGGTAAAGAGGTTGATGGAAATGCAGTGCAAGAGCTGGTCAGTGGGCTTGAGTGATGTAGGCGTCTGTCATGGAATAGGTGGGGCTGCAGTGGCCCAGAGTGGAAGTTTGCACCTGACTGGTGTGATTACGGTGTCCATGCTTTGGGGAAGGTAGCTGTCCAGTGCAGGATTTTGGGGTGGGGAAAGAAGGGCAGCTTCATGGTGGGGAGATTGGGGGAAAGGTAAGGAGACTGATGAAGAAAGTCAGAGCCTGTGTGAATGAGGAGGGTATTGACATTGGACTCTGATTAAATAAATACTTGAGTTAAGGATAATGGGAGCTAGGTTCCTCATTGTCTAAGAAGGGAGCTACAATTATGGAATAGAAAAAGCTAAACCCCTGTGAGTACTAGTGTGAACACATGGGTTTTTTTTATATATATATTATATATATGTACATGGTTTTATATATATTATATATTGTATATATACACACACACACACACACACACACATATATATGGGCCTGGAAACATGGACACCTCAATTGCATTAAGCACATATAGCACACAGATACTGCTTCCTAAATACCATTCTTTACTAAAAGAAATCAGGGATCCTTGGAGAAATGTCTGATTCTATGGCTGGCACAGAGAAAGAACAAAATTTGAAATTTCTTTTTGTGCCCCAAAGTAAGAAAGTGCTTGAAGAATGAGGAGGACATGACAAAGGGACATAGGAACCAGAGTGAAGGGGCTCTTACTGGCCAAATCGGGTACAATTTGAGTGTTAAACTACGTAATTTTAGTAATGAATTATAACCCATTGAATAAAATAAGAAACCATGAAGGCCACACTGATATAAGTGAATGAGTACATTGAAAATATGATGAGGACTAGGATGTTTACATAGTCTCAAAATATCTCCCCACAAAATGCTTATTAATTACAAATAGAAAAAGAGAGCTGAAACAGTGGAGAAGCCTGGCAGATTCCACCTTAAACAAAATAAGTAATATCAGTAAGGAGACAAATTGAGATTGTATGCCACCTGATAGCATCCCAAAGAAGAACACAACATCATGTCTGTGGTATTCCTGCCCCAGTTACATAGCGTGAATCTAATCCCAAGGAGAGAACAAACCCTGATAGGAGGGAAATTTCACAAAATAACTGGCCTGTAATCTTTGAAGTGTCGAGGTTGCGATCATCAGGAAAGACCAAAGAGTTTAAAGAGACACGACAACTAAGATCAACATGTGATTCTGAACTGGATCCTTCTGTTACAAAAACATTACTGGGACAATTAGAAAACCTTGAACACCGATGGAGGGTCAGGTAGTACTAGTATATCAATGTTAATTTCCTCATTTTTTGGTTGAATTTTATTTATGCTGGAGAACATCCTTGTTTGTAGGAAAACAAAATACATGCTAAATATTTGGGAATGTTGGGGCATCATGTAGGCAACTTTCTCTGAAATGGTTCATAAAAACTTCTTTGTACCATAGTAGTAATTTTTCCATAGTTTGAGTTTGTTTTTTTAAAGCAGTTAATTACTTCTCTCTTCAGTGAACATTGACTCTCACAATGAAATCGGCCATGGTTAGCCTTGTCAGGATTTGCACAATCCAACATTCTCGAATACACATGTTCGGGAAAAAAATGAGTTAGGAAACATTAGGAATAATTGACCATACCAATTCAATTTCTTATTACTACAAACAGATACTTGTTTTTGTGTTTGTTTGTTTGTTTGTTTGTTTGGTGTTTTGGGTGGGCAGCAAAGCAAAGTTTGTTGAGTGATAGTACAAATCTCCCAAAGGTGAAGGGGCCCCTAGAGGGTTGCCACTAGAGTTTCTAGGTCTAGGGGTTTTAGGGGCTTGTTGGCTCTGTTTTAATCTGATTAACCCTCCGTGCGCCTGTCACCCAATCAGGTTTTTGTCATCTACCTATCACGTGGGAAAGGGTGAAGGGCTCCTTCCAGGGAAGTATAAAATCCTTTATTTTTATTTTTTTAATTCAATTAATTAACATATAATGTATTATTAGTTTCAGAGGTAGAGGTCAGTGATTCATCAGTCTTATATGATACCCAATTCTCATTACATCACATGCCCTCCTTAATGCCCATCATGCAGTTACCCCATCCCCCACCCCCTCCCCTCCAGCAACTCTCAGTTTATTTCCTGTGATTAAGAGTCTCTTATGGTTTGTCTCCCTCTCTGATTATGTCTTGTTTTATTTTTTTCTTTCTTTCCCTATGATCCCATTTTGTTTCTTAAATTCCACATATGAAGTGAGATCATATAATTGTCTTTCTCTGATTGACTTATTTCGCTTAGCATAATACCCTCTAGTTCCATCCACATCATTGCAAATGGCAAGATTTCATTTTTTGATGGCTGAGTAGTATTCCATATATATATACCACATCTTCTTTATCCATTCATCTGTCAATAGACATCTGGGCTCTTTCCATAGTTTGGCTATTGTGAACATTGCTGCTATAAATATTGGGGTGCAGGTGCCCCTTCAGATCATGACATTTGTATCCTGGGATAAATACCTAGTAGTGCAATTGCTGGGTCATAGCGTAGCTCTATTTTCAACTTTTTGAGGAACCTCCATACTGTTTTCCAGAGTGGCTGCACCAGCTTGCATTCCTAACACCAGTGTAAAAGGGTTCCCCTTTCTCCGAATCCTCCCCAACACCTGTCATTTCCTGAGTTGTTAATTTTAGCTATTCTGCCTAGCGTGAGGTGGTATCCAATTGTGGTTTTGATTTGTATTTTCCTGTTGCTGAGTGATGTCAAGCATTTTTTCATATGTCTGTTGACCTTTGTATATCTTCTTTGGAGAAAAGTCTGTTCATGTCTTCTGCCCATTTCTTGATTGGATTATTTGTTCTTTGGGTGTTGAGTTTGATAAGTTCTTTATAGATTTTGGATACTAGCCCTTTATCTGATAAGATATTTGCAAATATTTTCTCACATTCTGTCGGTTGTCTTTTGATTTTGTCAACTGTTTCCTTGCTGTGCAGAAGCTTTTTATCTTGATGAAGTCCCAATAGTTCATTTTTGCCTTTGTTTCCCTTAACTTTGGAGATGTGTATAGTAGGAAGTTGCTGCAACCGAGGTCACAGAGGTTGCTGCCTGTGTTCTCCTCTAGGATTTTGGTGGATTCCTATCTCACATTTAGGTCTTTCATCCATTTTGAGTCTGTTCTTGTGTATGGTATAAGGAAATGGTCCAGTGTCATTCTTCTGCATGTGGCTGTCCAATTTTCCCAACATCATTTGTTGAAGATAGCTCCTTTTGTCTTTTTTCCATTGGATATTCTTTCCTGTTTGTCAGAGATTAGTTGACCATAGAGTTGAGGGTCCATTTCTGGGTTCTCTATTCTGTGCCATTGATCTATGTGTCTGTTTTTGTGCTAGTACCATACTGTCTTGATGATTACAGCTTTGTAGTAGACCTTGAACTCCAGACTTATGATGGCACCAGCTTTGGTTTTCTTTTTCAACATTCTTTTGCTTTCTGAATACAGATCCTTTTCCTCTTTGGTTAGGTTTATTCCTAGGTATCTTATGGTTTTTGGTGCATGGTAAATGGGATTGACTACTTAATTTCTCTTTCTTCTGTCTCATTGTTAGTGTATAGAAATGCAACTGATTTCTGTGCGTTGGTTTTATATCCTGCCACTTTGCTGAATTCCTGTATGAGTTCTAGCAATTTTGTGGTGGAATCTTTTGGGTTTTCCACATAGAGTCATGTCATCTGTGAAGAGTGAGAATTTGATTTCTTCTTTGCCAAATCAGATGCCTTTTATTTCTTTTTGTTGTCTGATTGCTGAGGCTTGGATTCTAATACTATGTTGAACAACAGTGGTGATGGTGGACATCCCTGCTGTGTACCTGACCTTAGGGGAAAAGCTCTCAGTTTTTCCCCATTGAAAATGTTGTTTGCTGTGGGCTTTTAGTATATGGCTTTTATGATATTGAGGTATATTCCCTCTATCCCTACACTGTAAGAGTTTTAATTAAGAAAGGATGCTGTACATTGTCAAATGCTTTTTCTCCATCAATTGAGAGAATCATATGGTTCTTGTCATTTCTTTTGTTAATGTGATGTATCACATTGATTGATTTGTGGATGTTGAACCACCCTTGCAGTCCAGGAATAAATCCCACTTAGTCGTTGTGAATAAGCCTTTTAAGGTACTGTTGGATACTACTGGCTATTATCTTGGTGAGAATTTAGGCATCCATGTTCATCAGGGATACTGGTCTGTAATTCTTTTTGGTGGGGTCTTTGCCTGGTTTTGGGATCAAGTTAATGCTGGCTGATAGAAAGAGTTTGGAAGTTTTCCTTCCATTTTCTATTTTTTGAAACAGCTTCAGAAGAATAGGTATTAAATCTTCCTTAAATGTTTGGTGGAATTCCCCTGGGAAGCCATTGGGCCCTGGACTCTTGTTTGTTGGCAGATTTTTGATTACTGCTTCAATTTCCTTGCTGGTTATGGGTCTGTTCAGGTTTTCTATTCCTTCTGTTTCAGTTTTGGTAGTTTATACATCTGTAGGAATGCATTCATTTCTTCCAGATTGCCTAATTTGTTGGTATATAGTTGTTCATAATATGTTCTTATAATTGTTTGTATTTCTTCAGTGTTGGTTGTGATCTCTCCTCTTTCATTCATGAGTTTATTTATTTGGATCCTTTCTCTTTTCTTTTTGATAAGTCTGACCAGGGGGTTATCAATCTTATTAATTCTTTCAAAGGATCAGCTCCTAGTTTTGTTGATCTGTTCTACTGTTCTTTTGGTTTCTATTTCATTGATTTCTGTTCTTATCTTTATTAATTATCTTCTCCTGCTGGGTTTAGGTTTTATTTGCTATTCTTTCTCCAGCTCCTTTAGGTGTAAGGTTAGGTTGTGTATTTGAGACCTTTCTTGTTTCTTGAGAAAGGCTTGTATTACTATATACGTCCCTCTTAGGACCACCTTTGCTGCATCCCAAAGATTTTGAACAGTTGTGTTTTCATTTTCATTTGTTTCCATGAATTTTTAAAATTCTTCTTTAATTTCCTCTTTGACCCATTCATTCTTTAGTAGGATGCTTTTTAGCCTCCATGTATTTGAGTTCTTTCCAAATTTCCTCTTGTGATTGAGTTCCAGTTTCAAAGCATTGTGGTTCAAAAATATGCAGGGAATGATTGCAGTCTTATGGTACTGGTTGAGACCTGATTTGTGACTCGTATGTGATCTATTCTGGAGAATGTTCCATGTGCACTGGAGAAGAATGTATATTCTGTTGTTTTAGGATGGAATGCTCTGAATATATCTGTGAAGTCCATCTGGTCCAGCGTGTCATTCAAAGCCCTTGTTTCCTTATTGATCTTCTGCTTAGATGATCTGTCCACTGCAATGAGTGGGGTGTTTAAATCCCTACTATTATTGTATTATTATCAATGTATTTTTTCAATTGTGTTATTAATTGGTTTATATAATTGGCTGTTCCCATGTTAGGGGCATAAATATTTACAATTGTTAGATCTTCTTGTTGGATAGACCCTTTAATTATGATATAGTGTCCTTCCTTATCTCTTATTACAGTCTTTGGTTTAAAATCTAATTTGTCTGATATAAGGATTGCCACCCCAACTTTCTTTTGATGTCTATTAGTATGATAAATGGTTTTCCATCCCTTCATTTTCAATCTGGAGGTGTCTTTGGGTCTAAAATGAGTCTCTTGTAGACAGCATATTGATGGGTCTTGCTTTTTTATCCAATCTGATGCCCTGTGTCTTTTGATTGGGGCATTTAGCCTGTTTACATTCAGAGTAACTATTGAAAGATATGGATTTAGTGCCATTGTATTACTTGTAAAGTCACTTTTCTGTATATTGTGTCTGTTCCTTTCTGGTCTATGTTACTTTTGGGCTCTCTTCACTTAAAGGAGTCCTTTTAATATTTCTTGCTGTGATCACAAATTCTTTTACTTTCTGTTTATCCTGGAAACTTTTTATCTCTCCTTCTATATTGAATGACAGCCTACCTGGATTAAGTATTCTTGGCCCCATATTTTTTCTCATTTAGCACCCTGAATATATCATGCCAATCCTTTCTGGCCTGCCAGGTCTCTGTGGATAGGTCTGCTACCAGTCTAATGTCTCTACCCTTGTAGGTTATGGACCTCTTTGTCCCATGCTGCTTTCAGGATTTTCTCTTTGTCTCTGAGGTTTGCAAGTTTCACTATTATATGTTCGGGTGTTGGCCTATTTTTGTTGATTTTGAGGGCCATTCTCTGTGCCTCCTGGATTTGAATGCCTGTTTGCTTCCCCAGATTAAGGAAGTTCTTCACTATAATTTGCTCCAGTATACCTTCTTACCCTCTCTCTCTTTCTTCTTCTTCTGGGATCCCAATTATTCTATATTGTTTCACTTTATGGTATCACTTATCTCTCGAATTGTCCCCTTGTGATCCAGTGGTTATTTATCTCTCTTTTTCTCAGCTTCTTTATTCTCCATCATTTTGTCTTCTATATCACTAATTCTCTCTTCTGCTCCATTTATCCTAGCAGTTAGAGCCTCCATTTTTTACTGCATCTCAATAATAGCCTTTTTGATTTTGACTTGATTAGATTTTAGTTGTTTTATTTCTCCAGAAAGGGATTCTCTAGTATCTTCAATGCTTTTTCAAGCCCAGCTTGTATCTTTATAACCATTATTCTGAACTCTAGTTCTGACATCTTACTTATATCCATACTGATTAGGTCCCTGGCAGTCAGCTCTGCCTCTTGTTCTCTTTTTTGAGGTGAGTTTTTCCATCTTGTCATTCTTGCAGAAAGTGGTCGCTTTTCAGGGCACCTGGATAGCTCAGTTGGTTAAGTGTCTGTGTTTAGCTCAGGTCATGATCCTGGGGTCCTGGGATCAAGCCCTGTGTCAGGCTCCCTGTTAGCAGAGAATTTGTTTCTCCCTCTCCCTCTGGCCCTCCCCCCAACTCCTGCTTTCTCTCTCTCTCTCAAATAAATAAATAAAATCTTAAAAAAAAATAGAAGAAAGTAGTCGCTTTTCTATTTGTAGAGTTGCAGCTATTCTTTTCTTAGATCTCTGATTGAGTTCTCAGGTGTTCAGAATGATTTGATAGTTATCTAGCTGAATTCCTGGGACCAGAAGAGACTAAGGTCTCCTACTCTTTCACCATCTTGGACTATCTGCCCTTGATTTTCTTTATTAATTTTATATTCTTTCTATTTATTAGGGATCACTATATTGCAGAAGTTTTCAAGCTAGCAATCACATCCAAATGAATGTGTCATATGTCACTGAATATAATTCTTTAGCAGATGTATCAACATGATCTTTTTTGAAAAATGATATACTAATGATGCGAATTATTTAATTACACCATTATGAATGGGCCTATCATCTTGATTTATAGAACTTGTAGTATAAATTCTCCTGGCTCATGGAACTTATGTACATGAGCCTTGGAGCCTGGTATGCCCAACGAGTAAAAACTTTTTGGCAAGTAGATTTGCTAGCCATTTACTATCTTCTGTTTTTTTTTTTTTTTTTTTTTAAAGATTTTATTTATTTATTTGACAGAGATAGAGACAGCCAGCGAGAGAGGGAACACAAGCAGGGGGAGTGGGAGAGGAAGAAGCAGGCTCATAGCAGAGGAGCCTGTTGTGGGGCTCGATCCCATAACGCCGGGATCACGCCCTGAGCCAGAGGCAGACGCTTAACCGCTGTGCCACCCAGGCGCCCCTGTTTTTTTTTTTTTTAAGATGTATTTATTTATTTATTTGAGAGACAGAGAGAGAAAATGAGTGGGTGAGGGGCAGAGGGAGCAGAGGATGTCCTTGCCTTACAAAATAACAGGTCTGCAATCTAAAAACAGATTTAGATTTAGATTTGCAATCTAAAAACAGATTGAGATTTAGATTCTCAAAACAGGTCTGCTCCCCACTGAGCAGAGTCTGATACAGAGCTCAATCCCCGGACCCCGAGATCATGACCTGAGCTGAAGTCAGACGCTTAACTGACTGAGCCACCTAGGCACCCTGGTATTTACTATCTTCTTTTTGATCCAAACTATCATTTCTCTTAAAACTATGTTATAGCTTTTATCCTCAAGAAAATCTTTGAGTCACTGAGTCACCACCACCCCTCTTCCACCACCCTGGAATTTTTTCCACACTCCTCTTGTGTTATATAATCATTGTTCTACTCTATAATAAAGTAAACAGTGTAGTTGTATGGATAATTAATGATATAATATCTCTCAAGTGAGACAATTGCTCTTATTTCTTTGGTACATTTGCATTATTCCTTAGTGCATTGTATGTACTCATTTTATGTTGTTAACAAACTTAATATTTTAATACTAATAATTTCATTTTATTAATATTTTTAAATATACATACAAAGGATCATATTATACACATATTTCTGTATCTTCCTTTTAAAACTCAACAAAACCTCATGGAAATCCATCCAAAACAACTGGTATAACTTTAATTCATTTTAAAGTGCTGCATAATATTTCATAATGTGGATGTGCCATAATCTATTCATTCTACTGATGGGCTTAATTTAATTTCCTTTTTCGTACAAATAATGCACACATAAATATCATCTTTGTATGTCCTATATCTTTCTGCTGTTATTTCTGTGGATTAGGTCCCTAGGAATGGGAGCATAGCATCTTAGAAAAGGCTATGACAACTTACAGTGTATGCCTACCCTTTTATGCTCATTCCTAACAATACTAAGAATTAATATTGAGGTTTTTTTAAACTTGTTTCTAGGTCAGGGGGGATGATTCACTTGCTCATCTAACAAACATTTATTGAGCACCTTTTATATACCAGACACTGTTGCTGGCAGTTGTATACAGCTGTGAACAGAGAAGTCAAGTCCCTGTGCTCCTGGAGCTTCCATTCTAGGGAGGTAAATGGACAGCAAATACATGGAGAGTCAGAGGGGACCTGGAGAGAGTGGGACAAGGCTGACAGAGGCAGTGAAGCAGGCAGTGCAATTGGGACAGGGTGCTCAGGAAAGACATCTCAGAGGTGGCATTGGAGCAGAGGCTTGAAGAAGTATGGAATTGGGTCACAGGAGGAGGGGACAGCCAGTGAAGGCCCTAAGGCTGGTGCATGTTTGGCATGGCTTTCGGGAGGAACAGCAAGGTGCCAGTGCGGCTGGCGGGGATCTCCGCCTCTACACCTCAGAGCTCCAGGTAAGCCATCTGCAGAGGTAGTGCCACTGAGACTCACTGGGGTTGGCACCACTGGGTGTCGTGCACATTGCTGGCCGCTGTACATAGCAGGAGCATGCTGAGAACACACTGGAAGCAAGAAAAAAGATCCCTTTCTGCCCCAGTTTCCCTCCAGTGCCTCTATTGGCAAAACTGACACCTAATTACATTACAAATAGTTTTACAATAGTTTTTGTAATATTTTACATTATAAATAGCTTTACAAATTTTTTTCCAAAATTCTTCATTACAAATATTTTTTTCCAAATTTATCATTTGTCTATTGACTTTGTGCAGATCCCAATTTAAGTGTTTAAAAACTGTATCTAGTCATATATGTCTCTCTCTCTTTTTTAATCTATAACTTCTAGGTTTCCAGTGGTGGTTAAGAGGGCCTTTTCAGCCCCCAGATGGTGTGTGTACAGCCCTAGATTTTCTCGAGATTTTTAGAGTTCTATTTTTTTTTTTGTATTTATATCTTCAGTCCGTGTAGATTATATTTTTTAGTGTGATATAAATAAGGATCCAATTATATTTTCTTTCAGATAGTCCTTGTACTGACACCATTGATTAAATAATCTTTGTCCCACTGAAATGAAACTTTTTCATTTATTATACTTTTGTATTTACTGGGATCTGATTTTAGATTCTCAATTCAGTTTCACTGATCCATTTGTCTCTTCCTGAATCCACAATGACTTGATTGCAGACCTGTTATTTTGTAAGGCAAGAACACCCATTGCTGTGTTTCATAAGTTTCTTAGTTATCCTGAGTGGACTTATTCTTCCATATAAGTTTCAATATCATTCCATCCAATTTGGAAAAGCTCTTCGAGATTTTAATCAGAATTAAATTACTTTACACATTCATTTGGGAGAACTGACTTTTTTATGATATGTCTTCCAATGCAAGAAGAATATTTGTTCAGATCTGGTTTTAGACATTTAATTAGGGTCTTTGGTTTTCTTCTTTTACTGACTATACTTTTTGGTTAAAAGCATTTCTAAGTGTTTGTGGCTTTTGTTGCCATTGTGAATAGCAGTTTTTACTTCTAGGTGTTTGTGTCAATGTCCCAGCAGGAGACACATGACATACTCAAATGGGGTACGGATAAGAATTTTAAAAGAAAGTATTTGTAAAGGTGTGGACATGAGTAAGGGAAATCTACAATGGTGGAGAAGCACACCAGGGCAAACCCAGGGGGACAGCAATTGTTGGCAGGGAGCACTTTACAGCCTTGGAGGGAGAGCTGCAGCAGCAGGAAAGAACAGCTGGAAAGGAGCCTCTGGTGGGGGAGGCAGCCGTGGTCCATCCTCCGTCCAGCAGAAAGGGAGACGTCCTGTCTCTCCCGCCTCCTGCCAGTGCTGCCCAGTGGCTGAGCCCAGCTGGAAGCCAGAGGGCAGAGAGGGGCGAGAAGGGAGGATCAGGAAGGCAAACAGAGTCTGTCCAGCACCATGTTCAAATTTAGAACAGAGGAAAGCTTTTGAATTTTTGGGTCTTTGTCTTGTATTAGACCACTTTACTTATTATTTTATTAATTCTAGTAACTTAAAAAATCGAATCCCTTTGGGTTTTCTGGCTGTACTATGATACCATTCTTTAAAACAGGCGATTCTCTTCCTTTCCAATGTTTTTCTCCACCATTTCATCTTCCTGTTGTATTAGTTTTTGAGGATTGCCATGGCAAAGCATAAATCCACAGGCTTAAGCGTCAGAAATGTATTATTGTCCCATGGTTCTGGGAGCTAGAAGTCCAAGATCAACGAAGCTTCAGGGCTGGCTCTTCCTGTATATGAAGGGAGGATCTGTTCTGTGTCTTCCCCCCCCCCCTGCTTCTGGGAGTTTGCCGGCCATCTTTGGTGCATTCCTTGACTAATAGGCGAATCACCCCAATTCCTGCCTTCATCTTCACAGGGCATCCTCCCTATGTGTTCCCCCTTTTATAAAGACATCTGTCATATTGGTTTGGGGCCCACCCTAATGATCTCATTTTAACTTGATCATCTGCAAAGACCCTATTCCTCTTACAGGATATATTTCCTGTTGATTTTTGGTAAATAATCTATTAAATAGCTTAGTCAAAAATAGTTTAATAAGCAAATAACATAGTTATCAAATTATTAAGTTAAATCATTTTCTCTTTTTCCGTTTGATAAAAATTTTCATTAGGATTAAGATTACCAGTACATTTCTATCAATGGTCTTTGTAGCATCTGTTGATTTGATCAAGTAACTTTGATCTTTTAATTTATTGATGTAATGGATCATGTTGATAATTGTAGAATTATTGGATCTCTCTTGCCTTCCTGTAAAAAGCTCATTTTGATAAAAATTTATTATTCGTTTGATATATTGATGGGTTCTATTTGCTAATATTTATTTAGAATGTTTACATTGATTTTTGTAAGTTAAATCAGACTATAGTTGCTTTTTGGCAACTCTTTTTCAAGTTTTGGTATTAAATTTAATTGGGAAGATTTCTTTCTTTATCTCTGGCCTAAAATAGTTTACATGATTGGAATTATTTATCCGATCTTTAAAAGTTAAATAAATTTCAGCTGTGAACCCACCTTGTTCTGTATGTTTCTTAATGACGCAGCTTTAAGTAGCTTTACAGTTTCTTCTATGGTAATTGGTCGGTTCAAGGTTTACACTTTTTATTGGGTCAATCTACATAATTTAGAGTTAATTTGGGTTTTTTCCTCTTACATGTTCAAAGTGTTTGCCATGGTATTACATGTGATAGTCCCTCATGTTTTTTCTAAGTTCTCTTTTATCTGCCATTCTGTCTCTTTTCTCATTCTTAATCCTGCATATTTTTGCCCTCACTTTCCTTTCCTTTATCAAACTTGAAAGGAATTTATCTTTGTAAGTGTTATTTCCGAAGAAAGAGCTTTTGGATTAATTTATCCTTCTGTCTTTGTTGCTATGGTTTTCTATTTCATTAATTTTGTCTTTTAAATGAATAAATGCCCACTTTCCGTCTTTTTATTTATTTTATAGTTCCTTTCTAATTTCTGGTTTCTTTATTTTTAATATTTTGTCTTTCAAAAAATTTTATTTTTTCCTTATTTTCATGTTTAATGACTAACTACTTAAATCTATAGATGTTGTAAAGCTTTTAGGTGTGCACCCTAGGTTTTTAGAATAAAATGTTCTCATTTTTTTCTTTCTTTTAAAAAAAAATTTTATTTATTTATTTGAGAGAGAGAGAGCATGAACGGGGCAGAGGGGGGCAGAGGAAGAGGGAGAGATAGAATCCCAAGCAGACTCCCCACTGAGCGCAGAACCTGACACCGGGCTCAATCTCACAATCCCGAGATCATGACCTGAGCCAAAATCAAGGGTTGGACACTTAACTGACTGAGCCACCCAGGCACCCCCCCCTTTTATTATTTTCTAAGTGGTTTGCTACTTCCCTTCAATTTTCTTTGTGTGTGTGTTCATGGTTTAGTTATTTTCTTCCATTTTTTTTATTGAGGTAAAATTGGTATGTAACATTATGTAAGTTTCAGGTGTACAACATGATAATTTGACATCTGTGTGCACTACAAAGTGATCCCCCCCAAATGTCTAGTTACCATCCATCACCATACTGTTGACCCCTTTCACCCATTTTGACCAACTCTCAACCCCCTTCCCCTTTGGTAACCATCAATCTGCTCTCTGTATCTATGAGTTTGTTTTGTTTGTTAGTTTGTTTTTAGGTTCCACATACGAGTGAAATCACATAGCTTTTTCCATCTGACTTATTTCACTTGAGTGATACCTTCCGGGTCCATCCATGTTGTCACAAATGGCAAGATTTCATTCTTCCTTATGGCTAAGTAGTATTCCATTGTGTATATGTACCACATCCTCTCTATCCATGCATCTATCTATGGACATTTAGGTTCCATCCATATCTTGGCTATTGTAAATGCTGTAGTGAACATGGGGGTGCATGTATCTGTTCAAATTAGTGTTTTTGTGTTCTTTGGGTAAATACTCAGAAGTGGAATCACTAGATCATATGGTAGATCTATTCTCAATGTTTTGAAGAATATTCATACTGTCTTCCGCAGTGGCTGTACCAGTTCGCATTCCCATCAGTAGTGCACAAAGGTTCCTTTTCTCCACATCTTCTCCAGTACTTTTTATTTCTTATCTTTTTGATACTAGCCATTTTGACAGGTGTGAGGTGATATCTCATTGTGGTTTTGATTTGCATTTCCTGATAATTAGTAATTTTGAACATCTTTTCCAGCGCCTGTTGGCCATCTGCATATCTTCTTTGGTAAAAATGTCTATTCAGATATTCTGCTCATTTTTAAATTGGGTTTGTTTTTTATTGTGGAGTTGTATGAGTTCTTTATATATTTTGGTATTAACCTCTTATCAGATATATGGTTTGCAAGTATTTTCTCCCATTCAGTAGATGCCTTTTCATTTTGATGATAGTTTCCTTTGCTGGGCAAAAGCTTTTTAGTTTGATGTAGTCCCACTTGTTTATTTTTGCTTTTGTTTCCCTTGCCACTTGGTTCAGATCCACAAATACATTACTGAGACTAATGTCAAAGAGCTAACTGCCTATGTTTTCTTCTAGGAATTTTATGATTTTAGGTCTTACATTCAAGTATGTAATCCATTCTGAGTTAATCTTAGTGTACGGTGTAAGATAGTGGCCTGGTTTCATTCTTTTGCATTGTGGCTTCCCTTTAATTTTTTATTTGACCTAATGTTTAACTAGGACTGTGATTCTTAACTCACAAGATTTTTGGTCAGTGTTTAAATTTTTTTTTAATTTTGATATAAAAATATGGCCTTTACATATCTATTCTTTTATCCTTCTTTGCCCATGCTTATTTGTTTGTTTGTTTATTTATTTATTTATTTAGTGTCTAATTGGCTTTTTTTTTTTTTGTAGTTTCAGGAGTAGAATTTAGTGATTCATCAGTTGCATAGAACACCCAGTGCTCATTACATCAAGTGCCCATAGCCCAATTACCCCATCCCTCTCCACTTCAGTAACCCTATTTCCTATAGTTAAGAGTCTCTTAAGGTTTGTCTCCCTCTCTGTTTTTATCTTATTTTATTTTTCTTTCCCTTCCCCTATGTTGATCCTGTTTTGTTTCTTAAATTCCACATAAGAGTGTAATTATATAGTATTTGTCTTTCTCTGACTGACTTATTTTGCTTGGCGTAATACCCTCTAGTTCCATGAACGTCGTTGCAAATAGCAAGATTCATTCTTTTGAAAGGCTGAGTAATATTCCATTGTGTGTGTGTGTGTGTGTGTATACATACCATATCTTCTTTATGTATTCATCTGTTGATGGATATCTGGGCTCTTTCCATAGTTTGGCTATTGTGGACATTGTTGCTACAAACAGTGAGGTGCGTGTGCCCCTTCAAATCACTATCTTGTATCCTTTGGGTAAATACCTAGGAGTGCAATTTCTAGGTTGTAGGGTAGTTCTAGTTTTAACTTTTTGAGGAACCTCCATACTGTTTTCCAGAGTAGGCTACACCAGTTTGCATTCCCACCTACAACGTAAGAGGGGTTCCCCTTTCTCTGCATTCTTGCCAACAACTGTTGTTTCCTGAGTTGTGCATTTTAGACATTCTGACCAATATGAGGTGGTACCTCATTATGGCTTTGATTTGTATTCCCTGATGCCAAATGATGTTGAGCATTTTTTTCTTGTGTCTGTTCTGTGTCCATGCTTACTTTTGATTTTTCATTATTGTTTCCTCTTTCTCCTTTAAAAAATTTTCTTGTTTAGTCAAGTTGCTATTCATTTTATTTTCCCCTATCTAATGTAGAATTTTAACTGACCGTTTCTCTTCAATAAATGCTTATTGGACTTTACCAAGAACTCTAACACAGAAACATATTTCTAAGTTTTTAATTTTCAGTCAAGATACTAAGTATTTCCCCCACCAGGATGCACTGTTTTCTTTTTTCCTCTACCTTCCCAATAATGTCAAACCATTTTCAAGATGTTCTTGGTTATCCTTGAAATTTTATTTTGGTAAATTTCAGCATTAATTTATTAAATTTTAGAAAAACTAACAAACTCAGAACTAAAAAGGAAATTGAGATTGTGATAGAAACTGCATTAAGTAGTTTTGAGGAGTAGTGGCATTTTTAAACATCAACTTTCCTGATCTGAAAACATGATCTGTCTCTATTAGTTAGGATATAATATCCTTCAGAAAAGCGTTGTCAATTTTTTATACCGAAGTTATGCACATGTCAAATTCATTTTCCAAATTTTGTACTTTTCATTGCTATTGTGAATGGGATCTCTGTTTCCATTATATTTTCTAGCTGATTATAATTATAATAAAGGAGACCAATTGAATTTTATATATTCATCTTGTATCTATTTAGAAAATCACCAGTATACTTAATGTTAAAGTTGATTATAATAGTTATTTGTTTGGTTCTTTGGATTTTCTAGATAAACAACCATATAACCTATTAATACTGATGATTTCCAATACTTGTTTCTTTAATTTACCTTTTCTTGTTCTATTGTACTAGCTAGAGGTCCCACAAAGTGTAGAATAATGGTTCTTAGAGAAGACATCCTTGTCTTAATCCTAACTTTAGCCCAAATATCTTTATTTAAACATCTTTAAATATTAATGTTTATATTCTAATATATATTCTATATCATTTTTAAAGTTTTGTTTTATAGCTATTTCCTAAGAGTTCGTTTTATTTAAACCCAGAATAAATCTGAAATTTTGTAGGATGACTTAATGTCTCCTGAGATGATCAAAAGACTTTCTCTTAATCTTTCAATGTAACAATTTACACTAATAGATTTCTTAAAAGTGAATGGCCTTTGCATTCCTAATCATTTTATATCCTGTTGTAATTTATTTGCTAATATTTTCTTTCCGTTTTGCATTTTTTTTTCATGAGCTACTGAACTTTAGTTTTCCTATCTTCAGCTGCCCTTGTCTGATCTTGATATCAGGAATATGTTAGTCACTTAAAATGGGTCTGAAAGACAAACCAAATGTGTTTTTGCAAACAAATATGAATTACATCTTAATTCTATTGAAAAATGTTAGTCATCTAACCAGCTCTTGAAAAGAAAGGATTCCGGGGCGCCTGGGTGGCACAGTCGTTAAGCGTCTGCCTTCGGCTCAGGGCGTGATCCCGGCGTTCTGGGATCGAGCCCCACATCAGGCTCCTCCGCTAAGAGCCTGCTTCTTCCTCTCCCGCTCCCCCTGCTTGTGTTCGTTCTCTCACTGGCTGTCTCTCTCTGTTAAATAAATAAATAAAAATCTTTAAAAAAAAAAAAAAAGAAAGAAAGGATTCCATAATCCAACAGGTCTGAGAATCATATCCCTCTGTTAGAGATTCACAGTACACCAGGTACAAAGGCTTTGGAAATTCCTGCTGGGAAGAAGCTTATTTCTTCAACCCAGGCTTTCCAAACAAATTTGAGCACAGACATTTCGTTCTTTTAAGCTTACCTATTAAAACATCCTACACGATATCTTTAAAGAGATATCAGTTTTGGAAATGCTGCTGTAAGCACAAAGCTGTTTCTTGCAAATTATTTATAACAGCAAAGATTAGAGAACAACCTAAACAAGAGGGGGGATGTTTAGGTAAATTATGGGAGAATGGAACATCATGCAGTCAGAAACTGCTGTGCGCAAAGATTTTATAAAGGCATGGAAATGCATTATTTTAATGTTAAGTGAAAAATCAGGATAAAAATATACTATGTCCTCACACATACGTTAACACCAAACAAAGAAATGAAAACAAAGAAAATGATTAGGAGTAAATGAAACAAGATTCAAATAGTCATCTTGGATGGTCGGGGTTTTGTTTTTTTTCCCTATGTTTCTATAAACATGGATTGCTTCCATATTTGGGGAAAATGGCAATATCAAAGTAATAGAAACTCCCAATTTCTTCCATAGAAGTGGAAGTTTGTTGGCAGAGGGAAGAATGTCTAGGAGAAGGCGGTGGGTGCCAAGGCCTCTGTGTAATATTCTTTACCTCCTTCCTGCCCGTGGAAGGGCTTCCTTGGTGTGGCCCTGTCCCTAGTGTGGATTTAAGTGTAAGCAGCCTCTTGTATATGCCAACACCAGGTTCTAACTTAGCAAAAAAGACTGCGGCTGCATGTTTTCCACCTCCCTCTCCATCCTACTCCTTTTCCATCCCATCCTTGTAGTAACTATATATGACTGTCTTTCCCTTTGGGTCTTAGGCTTCTCCAAGGAAGACAGTGTCTGATAGACCTGAGTTCTCTCTGGCATTAGCACAGGGCTTTAGGCATGACACATGCCAACAAATGTTTTTTCATATTCTAAAATAATGTAAGTGGTGTCATTTTCTTACATACCCCCAAATCAGTCCTGCTCAGCCTGAAAGAGTGGAGAAGGAAGCAGAAGAATTCTATAGCTCCAGGAAGAACACGTGCTAGACGAACAGTTAACTTTGTACGCTGAGGCCACTCCCAATTCTCTCCCTCCAAATTTGTTTATTCGTAGATTTTGGACTCCCTCATTCAAAGTAGGGATTTTCTATTTTGCATAATGTAATTTTAATTGATTACATATGACCGTTACCCAATTTCAGAGTAACGATAAAATTCTGTATATTGGACAATCACCTAGTAAGGACATCTTTTTTTCATTACAGAGATAGAGAATTGGGGTAACTAGTGAGAGCTCCAACTCTTGACATATTAATGGTATTCTGATTCTAATTAATTACATGACAGTTTACATAATTCTTGACCTCTTCTAACACAGAATATTTTGCTATGCAATTTTTGAAGCCTAAAGATATAGAATCTCCTTTAAAGACTGAATACACACGCGCGCGCGCGCACACACACACACACTCACACAAAGTCAAGAGCATATTTTTCAAGGAGGAATGGAGCAGTCTTTTTCCTACTTTCAGAAATCATGTACAATCCAGAATCTATTTGGACACTACCTCACTCTATATTATTTTTAAATTCTCTGTCAGATAAAATAAAGCCTAGCTTCCCTGAGATTTTAACATAGCTTTGACAATGACTTGTTAATACCAAGAGCGACACGATCCTAATAGTTTTCCTGGACTGAGCGCCTTCGCTGAGCCAGACACCAGGTGACTGTCACTCGCTTCATCCTCAGAATCCCCCTGGCTGATGGGTTCTGCAACTGCAGGTGCACAAGCTGAGGCTCAGGGCGGCGAAGTCACTGCGTAGGATGGCCCAGCTAATAAATACGCAACAAAAACAAAAAAAACAGGGTTTCAAGCACAGGTCTCACTCCCTCCAAAGGCAAACCATTTATTTGTAACAGCTTCATGGGAAAACTGGAAGTACCATATGAAATAGACAGTACTCATACAATATGACAATCATAGAGGGAAAACGCCCAATTGGCTAACCCCTAAGCAGCACTTAATATGCACCAGGCACTGTTCTAAGCACTTGCCAGGTATGAATTCATTGCATTCTCAGTTTGACCCCAGAAGGTAGGCACCATTATTATCTTCAGTTTAGAAGCGAAACAGGAGCCCTGATATGTGAGACAACTTGCCCAAGGCCGTGCCCCTGGCAGTAGCAGGCAGAGCTTGGACCCCAAGGAGTCAGCTCTAGATGTGAGGAAGAAGCCACTACTCTGTGCTACATGAGAACAACAGAAGCCCTTGGGACTCTCCTCTCAGCTGTTGGTCATCTCCATTAAAACTGATGAATTCAACACTTGCTCTACTGTCCTCAGCTTGAAGAGATTTTTGGATTATCTTTGGGAATCAGCAAGATGTGTTTGTTCTGGGTCAGGCAAGCTATTCCAGACTCCTTTCGACAGAACATGTATCTTCAAGCAGCCTTGGGGGAAAACAGCCGTGGGAATAATCCGGCTATTGCCTCAGTGTCTGTTAAATCCGCATGTCACTGTGGTATAAATTGGGCTTTGGACAGACTTCTTGGTTTTATCAAACATCTATATCCTGGTGTGTGTAAAGGGAACATCCTTTAGGTTTTCCAGAATCCAGCAAATAATAAGGTGGTGGGGAGGAGAAAGTTCTGGAGTTCACATCTCACACTGCCTTTGAATCACATTAGTGACACCGTGAAGCCTTATTTTCCCAAGAGATTATCATCATCAGAAGAGTGTCTCAAGTTAACATTTTCCAAGAGCTTCCCATCCTCTTCATATTTACTATTTTGGCTTCAAATTACCTCAGTCAATAAAATTACCATTGTTGGTTCGCACCTTTCAGAAAATTTGCGTGCGTTAAACACTTTGGCAATATTTATTTATTCTGCCATCTGTCTCACTATCTACACATTCTCAACAGTCTGGCCTCGAAAGAGCCCAGAATCACCTGAGCATCGTAAAATTAGTCCATGGCTGTCAGAGTAACGCATGGAGAACACAGCTGCTGTCCTGCTGCCTGATTTAATGAGGTTCCGAAAGTATGTGGACAAGGATGCTTTCCCTTGGTTACCATGGAAACAGGACGGGCTCTCAGAGCAGGTGTCAGCAGCATCGAAATCAAGATGAATCAGCTGATGGTTCGTCATCTGCAGGAGGCGTTGACCAAGCCCCCATGGCTCTAGTTTGTGCATAATGGTGCCGTCCTGCTCCCTCCTTCAGACGAACTCCAGAATAGAGACCCAAACTCCAGACTTTATTTCAAACATATTGTGTCACCATATAAGCTTTGTGAGTCGAAAAGAACTTACACTTTGAGAATTTCAAAATTAGAAATCCCAAGACTACTTCTGTTCTTTCAGATCCTAATTAATTGGTGATTCGTTGTTGTATTTGAAAAATAACAACAATAACACACGATCCATCCCTGAACCTCCCCTTCTATCCAATCAGCTTGAGTTTATTTGATTTTATTCAAAGTCAAACTCATTTCCATCTCAGGAGGAAACTTTTTGTTTTAATGAACAGAAGAGGATAGCCAGTGCTTCTGGCTAAACTCACCATTTCTAGGGTCTGAGGCTTTTTACACAAAGCTGGTTTTCCTCCTAAGTTATGTCGTCACAAGTGAAGCAGTGTAATTCATAAACTTTAGTGTTAGCTCCATGAGTCACTTCTCAGAGGCCACATCACTTATAAAACCATTCTTTACAATTCATTCTGTGAGTATGGAGTCTTTTCAGGTGAAAAGCTAGGAATGGAGAAGGGGGTTAGCTGAAACTCCTGGAGCACCATTCCTTAGGAAGTTCCAATTTGGCACAGAAACTTACAGCAGAAAACCTTTGGTAAATACAGATACCTCCTCTCCAAGTTGTGCAAAGGGAAGGAATCTTTAACTTCGTGGCTTCACCTTCCCAGGAGTTTTCTCCATCTTTGGACAGGGTCAAATAGAATTCATTAGTCAATTAGCTCAGAGAAAATAAGGCAGCGTATGTGCTATTTCATGTAGAAAAAGAGCAAAGTGTTCCATTTTTCTGCTTTTTCGGCTGAACTGACAGATATTCTTTGTTCTCTAGGAATGTGATGATTTAGGCCAAAATTCTGCTTCCTGAATAATTTAGATAATTGCCTCCACCCCACACTTTGCTGGAGTCGGAGAGATTTGACTTCAAAAAGCAGGTGATCAAATTAAAATCATGTTTTGACGGACCTTACTTTGAGCTCTTTTTGAGAGGAAAAGATGGATATTTACTGCTTAATTAAATGTTTCTGTGTGTTTTGAAAACATAAATGAACCATACAAATACTGAATGTTATTAGTCTAATGTTAAGTGGTGAGCAATGAAAAAGCTCTTTTGAAACGGAGCTTGGTATCCTAGACTTTGTTCCGTAAGAATCATCCAATCAGACGTTTTTGTCAAGCAGATGTTAGAGTTTCGACGTTGGAGGAGACAAAGCTTTCATCCTGGCCCTCAGGAGCTGTTGTACTAAGTGAGGCTTGTTCCTTGGCTCTGTAGCTGTCAGTCTGTGTCCCGTCACTCCGCACCAGTGTCCTGTGCTGTGAGTCTGAGGGTTAGGCCTAACTAAACATTTCCTCGGGTGCTGTTGACATCGGAGCACCCAGCACACACACACGGCAAGGGCTCCCCGTGATGAGAAATTAAATAAAAGAGTTCATTTAAAGCAGTGGGACTGCTATCTGGACTGGCCTCCCGTAGTAGAATGAGAGCTCCATTTTGGCGTCATGACGTGATTGCTTACTCACTTTGTGGACATTTTCTCCAGCCCTTGGCTACTGCTACTAACACAGACCCGCGGTCCGAGCACATGAGTGGTTTGCCTGACAGGATCCACGATTTGGCCTGAGCCATCTGCATGCCTTGTCTGAGTGACCCGCTTGTGGGTTTGCTGCCTGGGGGTCCATGTGTGCGCCTGCAGCTCAGAGCAGAACACGAGACAAAGGGGTGAAGCAGAGGGAGCCGTCCGTCCCTCATGCCCACTGGCACAGACCCGACCCTGGATGGACCCCACTGCGTGCCATGTCCCCGCCTGGCCCTCAGCTGCTCCCAGACAGGTTGGGGCCTGTACCCCGTGGGCCTCAACACTGCCCTTTCCAGCTCCTACTGAAGACCATTTTGAATCTCTGCGCCTCATCAAAAGTCTGCCCAGCTCTCCCACAGCGGCCCCTCTTCTCAGCAGATGACCTTGCTCCCCAGTTCACAGAGAAAACAGAGGCCCTCAGGCAGGACCATGACCAACCCTGTAAACCAACCTGACCTCCCCCATCCTCTCCTTATTTCTCGTTTTAATGAGTATGTCGACCACAGATAATGGTTATGTAGCGCCTACCATGGAGTCTGTACCCGGTGCTCCTTTACTTAATCTTCCTAACACCCCTGTGATGTAGGCACTAGTCTCATCCCCATTTTAGAGATGAAGAAGCTGAGGTACAGAGAGGCTAACACACTTGCCCGGGGCCACTCACGTAGTCTGTGTCAGAGCCGGGATGTGACCACTATTTAGCCATTGTGCTAAGATGGAGATCAGCTACTTATCTCCAGCCAGTTCCTCAACAGTCTCGGGGTCCTATCCCATCCCACCTTCTGAGGGATTCACTCTAACAACCCTCCTTCCCTCCGCCCCACCCCCAGAACATCAGCCTCTCCCTTCTTATTGGCCCTTTCCCAGCAACAAGGAAATACACCCAAGTTCCCCACCCATCTACCCATCTTCAAAAAGTCCTGGGTCCCTCTTCTGTTTGTTACCTTCTGTCTTCTCCCTCTCCCCCTTGCTCTTCCTCCCACCTCTCCCTCTTTCCCACTCCCCCTTCATTCTTTCTCTCACTCTTTCCTATTCTTGAGTTCAAAACCAAGCTTCATGCAAAAGCCACCATCACACATGGGCTCCATTTCCTCAGCTTCCACTTACTCAGCCCATGGTGAGCTGGCTTCTGTCCCCATCACCCCATAGAAATGTCCCTCAGCTTGCCAGTGACCTCCATTGGGTCGCTTCAGTCATTGTCTTGGCACACAATTGACTTTAAAGAAATGTTTGTGTAAAATGTGTAAACAAACAAATGAATATCTAAAATCGTCTAAGAAAAACTCAGCTTATTTCTCCCCCACTCTGTTCCTCATCCCTCTAATAGCTTACCTCTGGAAATCCCCCAAATCAGCACCCCCCACACATCGCAGTTCCTCAGCCTAAGGTCCCAGGACACCTGTGTGGAAATCTCAAGCCCACCCCCTACCCCCACTCCACCTGCTAAGTAAGATTCTCCAGGTGGGGTCTGGTATCTGCAGTGTCAACAGCTACTGGAGTTGAAAGCCGGACACATGGCTTAGTGTTTGTGACTCAGGGTTCTCCTTATAAACAGATTTAAAACTATAAAAAGGGATTATGCCTTTGAAAACATTCACAGATACGAAGGAAAACTAAGTGTTCTCTTTGGCATTCAGTAATGCTTGTGGAATTTCACGGATCCTTGCTGTTTGCTTACAGCACTGACCCTTCCCACGAAGGCTGGATTAAAGGTTGCCATGGCGGAACAAGAGAAGGGGCAGTTGGGGCGCATACGTGCGCTCTGCTCAGCTTACATGGGAAGCTGACATCTTGTAGACTCATGATCTGTGTCCTCTGCTTCCACTTTTTGGGACAAGAAAATCTTATTTAGAAGGCAGAATTGCTTCTCAGACAAATGCAGATGAGGGAATACTTTCCCCCTTATGTGAAAATGCTCGGTGATTTTCATTCCATGTAATTAATAACTCTAATACTTCCTGCTTGTATGTTGGATTGCTGCTCACACACCACTTCCTGTACTTTATTTAGCATAGTTTACTCTAACAATTGAGAGCTGGGCAGGGCATTCTAGGCATCATTCCTCCCACAGATTCCTACTCTGTGCCCGACCTCAGTCTGGGTACCATGGGAACACAGAAGAGGGTCTGACTTGGAGGCCTCTCTCTTCCCATAGCTTGCAGGCGGATGGAAGAGATACGCCATAGGCACACTATCTAATACAACCTAGAAGGTACCAGTGGCCTTGAGACTCGATTGTAAACGCCCTGAAGGCAAGAACTTGCTCTTTTGTATCAAGCACAGGGTCTAGCAAGAGCCAACATTCACTTAACGTGGGTAAAGGAATAAGCATCAAGTGCTTTGGAAATTAGGAGTTGGGTTGGAATTGGAGGGTGGATCACTTCCTGCTTTGGGTGGGTCAGTGGATTGGGGCTTCCTGAACAAGGAGATGTTGGGACAAGCAGCTTCTACCCATCTGTAGAACTTCACAAGATGTCTTTGTTCAGACCTTCACAGATTAAGCGTAAATTTATGGAAAAGATGTTAGAATGTCAACCTGCATAGCTTACTGCTTGTATTTGGGTGAAAGATGTATTTTACCCAAGTGCCCACTTGCATTCGGTGTTGTCTAACTTAGACTTAGTTTCAAAGACTTTGCTCCTGTTTTATTTTAATGTTTGCTTGTTTTCGCTCTGTTTTCTCATAAGAAAAAAGCAATGCCATCTCATAAACAACCTGAAAAGTAGAGACAAGTTTGAAGAATTAGGGGGAAATCACCCATGATCCCATCACCTAAAGGCAACCATGGTTATTATTTTTGGCATATTTCTTTACTTCATTTATATATGAATGTGTTTTTTAACATTGATAAGCACTATTAAAAACACGAATTAGATTACTTTCCACTGTCAATAAAACTCCTCAACAGCTTTCTAAAACACTCTGGAATGAGACACTGTTGCTCATGCTATAACTTAAATTTTTGTCATGTTCCACATGCGGCTTATTCCAATTTTACATTAATATAAATAAAGCTGAAATGAAATCTTTATAAAGTGGGGCCCACGTTTTGGGTTACTTGCTTAGAATAGGCTCCTCAAAAGGAAATTACGGAATCCGTGGAAGCAAACATTTGAAGGATCCTAATTAGATACGTATTACCAGATTGCTGTCCACGCTCCTTTTCACCAGCTCTTCTAGTGACGGACTGCTGCAGAACAAACTCTCCCCAAAGTGAGCAGCTTGAAATTACAGGCTTTTCATTATCTCGCATAATTTTGTGGGTCAGGAATTCAGGCAGGACTCAGCCGGCTGGTTCTTTTGCCCTGAGCGGCACTGACTGGGGTTTCTTGAAGGGGTTCGGCTGGCAGCTGGTCTGGTCTGGAGGGTCCAGGATGGCTTATCCTCATGTCCCGCCCCCTGGCTCCATCAGATCCCTCCCCTCTCCAGGTGGTCTCGGGACCTCTTCACATGGTCTCTCCAGCAGGCTAATCAGACTTCTTACAAGGTGGTTCAGGGTACACAAGCGAGCCAGGGTTCCCAGAGGAAGGAAGTGGAAGCTGCCAGTCTTTGAACGCGCAATGTCACTTCCACCACATTTCTGTTGTCAAAGCAGTCACAGAGCCCACCCAGCCTCCAGGGAGGGGACCAAGGCATTATGTCCCAGCAGAAGGAATGTCAAACAGTAGCCATTTCTTTTTTTTTTTAATCTTTTTTTTTAAAGATTTTATTTATTTATTCGACAGAGATAGAGACAGCCAGTGAGAGAGGGAACACAAGCAGGGGGAGTGGGAGAGGAAGAAGCAGGCTCATAGCAGAGGAGCCTGATGTGGGGCTCGATCCCACAACACAGGGATCACGCCCTGAGCCGAAGGCAGACGCCTAACCACTGTGCCACCCAGGCGCCCCAACAGTAGCCATTTCTAATTTGCCATAAGAGCATCAAGTATTGTAAGAAATATTTATTTGCTTGCCAATACGAAAGAATGGTGTTGCTTTCCTTATAATTTATTCATTCCAGTCCTCAAATTTTTCATATAATTATTGTCCCTTGAATTTTCCCACCTGTGAATTGTTTGTTCCTGCTCTTGGGGCTCTGCTAGCTCTACCACTTACAGCCTCTGGGTGGTGGGTTGGCTAGGTAAGCTCTCCAAGCCTCTACTTCTTCGTCTGCAGACTGGGGGTGGTAATGTTATCCTCCTGAGCACCTGACAAACACTCAATACACAGTAGTGGCTATTGCTAATCGTATCATTTGTTCAGAGTCTTGTCATAACACTCAGGTGCCAGATTGAGGACGTGCAGATGGAAAGACGCGGGGTTGCTGGGGGCACCAAGTGACTTCAGACAGAGGCAAAGCCAGGCATCCTCTGCGTTCTGCACGATGCCAGTGTATAGCCCCAGTTCCCTGGCACCTCTGCCCAAGGGCAGGGAGCTGACGGCTTGTGAGTGGGCACAGTGCCATGCTACGAGACGGGAATGAGAACAGGCAGCCAGGGGAACATGTATGTGTCCTGCCGTGTTTGTTAAACAAACCATTCCCAGCCGGGGAGCACTAAAACAGCTGTCAATCCTGGTCTTACAAATCCTGCTAATAGGAGACGTGCAATCATCAATCCAGTTCTGGGAAGAATTACCTTTCAAACTTTTTTTTTTTTAAAGAAACAGTATAGTACACCCAGCAAATACAGAGAAGTTGATTTATGTCTCATCCATCAAACTGAATAAATGTTATTCCATGGAAACGAGACCAGCACTTTGAGATTGAAGGTAGTAAATTCATTTGCTGAGCACTGACTGAGGGGTACTCACATTTGTCACTTCCCCCTCTTGTCTGAAGGTGACACTCAGCCCCCAGCCACCAGCGGCACCAGGTTTTCAGTGGCTTTTCCTCTCTGTTGGTGATGATGGGTTGTGTCCTGCCAGGCTCACACTCCCTTCCTGATCTGAGCCCAGTAGGGCCTGGCCACAGCTGGTAGCCTCTCGGGTGACATTCTGGACTGCGAGTAGGTCAAACCACGGCCTTGCCAGGCCTAGGCACGTCAGGAAGTTTTAGGTGGGTGATGGGCCCGGATGGAAGACAGGCAGGTGTGGGGTGCAGCAGGGAGGGAGAGGTGGGTGATGACGACTCAGAAGGCAAGGGCTCCCCCATCACCTACCAATCATGTAGCGTAGGCTTCCTGAGTCTCAGTGTTCACATCTGTTAAATGGGGATGCAAATGCCTGCCTTGCCTACTTCCCAAGAATGTGAAACCACACAAAACAAAAACCTTACTACCACACAAGATGTAAGCCTAACTAAAGCAACCATTTACATTCTTTCTGTATTGTTCTTTAAAAGGACCTTCACATCTACTGTAGATTTCATTCTCTAACAGCTTTGGAAGGGTTTAATAAATATT
Source organism: Ursus maritimus (assembly GCF_017311325.1). NCBI lineage: Eukaryota > Metazoa > Chordata > Mammalia > Carnivora > Ursidae > Ursus > Ursus maritimus. Next base: position 6,762,462 of record NW_024426885.1, on the reverse strand, counting down.
GTTTTTCCATTTTGTAGAGTAGAAAACTAAGGTTGTGCTTGACTTGCCAGGTCATAGAGTAGAACCCAGGTCTCCCACCTTCCACGATTCCCACCGGACCACATGGTCTTCAGGTGGGACAAGTATACTGGATATGTTTCCAGGGCCCTGTTTTTATGCACCAGTGGGTCAGTTCCAGCCGGGCTGCAGTGAGCTGGGACTGGTTGCTTAACTGGAGAAGCTCATAGACTCCCATCCTTCATCTTTCTCAGTCCACGGAATGCTGGATGGGGAGGACTGGGTCATTCGGAGGGACTCTGTCTGGCAGCAGGACATAAATCTTGGAAAGGCAAATGCCCTGCTGCAAAGAGGCCAGCCTTGTCATTCAGGTAGAACTGGGTTTTCATCTCTCTACTTACTGGCTGAGTAAGTTACTCCATCTCTCTGTGTCTCGGTTGCCTCAAAAATGGGGGATGGTAAATCATGCTGTGTGTGGCTGGCAGGAGTTAAATAAATCATGTTCGGTGCACAAAGTGTCAGGCCTAGTGCCTGGCACCAAGTAGGGGGACATGTTTTCTTCCTTCTTTCCTTATCGTCTCTCTTATCTTTCACCTTTTTCTTCTTTCCCTAGGGGTCTTGGAAATATCTCAGAGATGAACCAGACATACTTGACCTTGGAGATTTCTTGGGCACGTCATGTTCTGCAGATATGCTAAGGTAATGCTAACGGGCACAGAGCTCGGAAGGAGCCAACCTAGTCTCTGAGGGTGGAGACAAAGCAAGGGGAGGTGGTCGTTTATATAGTGCAACCCATTGCATTCGAGCATTCCTTGGTACTTGGTACACAGCTCCTCACATGCTGGGGAATAAAGTAACCGCAGAAACCCTGGAAGCTCCCCCCGAATTTTTCCAGGATAACCATGTAGGACCTGAGTACATCCCGAGGACTGGATTACAGATTCCAGTCTCCTTAGTAGAATGTCAGAGGAAACACAAATTATAATATCTAGAAACATTTCTGAAAACTCCTTTTCCTTCTTTCTTTTCTTCTCCAGTTCTTATGCAATTCCTGTAGGGACTCTCAAACTGGAGACATTTCACTCTCAAAATTCTGCTTCCAAGCAGCACAGAGGCTGCCCCTCCCCTGTGGCTTTTAAGTCCTTTCCTTCTCTTTATCCCCTTCCTCTCTTCCCCTCCAGCCCCATGTCCCTCTAGTCATTTTCCTAGGTCCATATCTCAAAAGCCTGGCAGCGTGTTGGGAAAGGAAGCTATCTCCTTCAAGGACAGAGGAAGAAGAGAGGATGAATCCGAGCGATGGGTGTGGGGGGCGCAGGGGACAGGGTGGGGGCATCATGCATGAGTACCTCATTCCCACTGCACATGCCTGTGGACCAGTGAAGGGCCCTAGCCGTGCTGGTGGGGAAAGCCATGATGACGGAGTGCAGACAAGACAAGGAGTGCGAGCTGATGTCCCCTGGTCTTTCCTAGTGTGACGCATATAGGAATGGCATGCAAGGGTCCTGCTGAATGGTTTCTATCTCCCTGCTTCTCCCCACTCCAATCTCGCCATCAGGATCCTCCCCCGCTACTGGCCTCTCGGTAGCATCCGTCCTGAACCCAGAGGCTCCCTGGCTCCGTTGGGTCTGTGCTGCTCCTTCTCATGCCCTCTGGGGTGTCACAAGCACCCCACCCCTGTCCCATGCTATTTCCTCTGAGTACAACACCATTCCCTCCCCTGTCTTCATCCAGCCATGGCTGACTTGGCTCAGCACCGGCTTCTCTGGAAAGACTTTTTGACCACCCTCTTCCACCCCAGCCCTGCGTGGTCTTGGGGGGAGAGAGCCCCTTCTTTGTAATGACTCTCATTCAGCAGATGCCTGTTGGCTGCCTCCTGTGTGTTGGCCACGTGTGGGCACCAGGGACACAAAGACAAACAAGACACGGTCTTGGTCTTAGGAAGCTTACAGTCCCCTTCCCAGGAACAGTGTAGTTGGGGACACAGGACAGTGCCTGGAGTTCTCTTCTCCAGGGCCATTACACTCCGTTGTCTTTGTCTACTTGCCTGTGCCCCCCACTGTGCACCCTGGAGTCCTGGGAAGAGTCCTAACCATGTTTGTATCTCCCCCGAGCAGAGGTTCTAGCACATACAGTCCTGTGTCCTCTGTGACCACACAAGCGAGTGGGTGGGTGAACGCAGGGACGCGCCATGACGGTTTGGTGCAGGTCTGTGAGGCGCCACAGCACGAGGTGCTACCTTCACACTGACTGTCGCAGTAAGAGGTTGCTGATGATCCCTTTGGGCAGATGTGTTGATGAAATGATTTGTAAGTTGGAGTTCCCTGAGCAAACACTGTGGCAGAAAAACAAAGGGCAGAGAAAGTTCTTCCTGAAGATCAGAGCATGTCCTCAGCTCTGTGAGGCAAACAGGTGGCGATTATGAATGAGAAGGTAGTCACGGAAGCCTCAGGGCTGAGCAGAGAGAGATCAGAGCAGACTTTCCTTCCTTGTCTTGAGTTTATTTCTAGAAAGCATCACTTTAAAAAACATCATTACAAGCTATATTCGTGGACGCCATGGCCACGATATTTGAGTAGCCTCAAATAGCACTAGCACCTCACTCCCTATTGTCTCCGGTTCTTAGGAGTGAAAGCATTTTCTCCAGAAAAATGAAGGCTAATGTTAGAAGTGCTTGGGGAATCACACCACTTAACTAATTTCTTAAGTGTTTCCAGCAACACAGCCTCAGTGGAAACTTTGGAGGGA